>NC_135233.1:576683076-576850576 GCF_051348905.1 Ranitomeya variabilis | reverse complement strand
GATCAGTTCCAAGCATTAACAACATGTCTATTGGAAACACTATGGTCAATTAAAACTGATCAATACAACCAAAACGGGGGCTGAATGTCAAAGATCGATGGGCATTACATTTACAAATGATACGACTGATGCAATGCTGCAGGACAAGGACACACAAGTAGTTTTTGTAAAGGTCCATCTGCCATCAGATGAAGGTCTGAGATCCACACCAGCAGTAAAGATGTTGTCTTGTTAATGGAGAATGATTTACATTAAGATTTTTTTATTTGGTAGTGGGAAATCTAGACCAGACCGCTATAAAATTTAGTATAGACTCAAAAATTAAGACCACCCCAACTCCCTCCCAAACATACGAAACCCAAAACTAGACCATAACATGAATTCAGACCTAAACCAGACACCTACATTTAATCAGATCCCAGGCTAAACCCCTAAAATTACTTGAGACCCTCTCAAATTTATTAATTTAATTAGATGGCTAACGTTTATTCAAACTCCACTGCAAATAATTCAGGTCCAAGATCAAACATATAAAATTAGTTTTGAGTCCCTAAAATTAATTCACATCTCACGCCAGTCCCTTGGAAGGACTCTGACCCCGGACCAGTCCCTAGGAAGGACTCTGACTCTGGGCCAGTCCCTAGGAAGGACTCTGACCCTGGGCCAGTCCCTAGAAAGGACTCTGACCCCAGGCCAGTCCCTAGGAAGTAGGACTGCGGAGTAATTTTGATGGAGTCAGTATAATATTGAAAGGCTCCGATTCCTAAAATATATAATACATTGGGTACAGTAGTACAATGCAGGATGTGCTGTAATTTTTTTTTTCATAAAAATTTGGTAAAGTTATGAAATGTCCTATAAATGTCTGTCCAGTTCCTGATCTAAGGATCTAGGCTTGTAGTTGAGATTTCTCTGCTGCACTTTATGTACATGCTCAATAGTGAGGCAGTGGTGTGGAGTCGGAGATGGAGGTTTGGCTTACCGACTCCACAGCCCTGTTTGGAAGGACTGGGAACCCGGACTGGTCTCTTGGAAGGACTGGGAACCCGGACTGGTCTCTTGGAAGGACTGGGAACCCGGACTGCTCCCTTGGAAGGACTGGGAACCCGGACTGCTCCCTTGGAAGGACTGGGAACCCGGACTGCTCCCTTGGAAGGACTGGGAACCCGGACTGCTCCCTTGGAAGGACTGGGAACCCGGCCTGCTCCCTTGGAAGGATGGAAACCCGGGCCGCTCCCTTGGAAGAACTGGGAACCCGGGCTGCTCCCTTGGAAGGACTGGGAACCTGGGCTGCTCCCTTGTAAGGACTGGGGAACCGGGCCGATTCCTTTGGAAGGACTGGGGAACTGGGTCTCTCACCTTGGAAGGACTGGGGAACCGGGCCTCTCACCTTGTAATGACTGGGGAACTGGGCCTCTTACCTTGTAAGGACTGGGGAATCGGGCTGCTCCCTTGTAAGGACTGGGGAACCGGGCCGCTCCCTTGGAAGGACTAGGGAACCAGGCCTCTCACCTTGGAAGGACTGGGGAACCGGGCCGCGCTCCCTTGGAAGGACTGGGGAACCGGGCCTCTCACCTTGGGAGGACTGGGGAACTGGGCCGCTCCCTTGGAAGGACTGGGGAACTGGGCCTCTCGCCCTGGAAGGACTGGGGAATCGGGCCTCTCGCCTTGGAAGGACTGGGAAACTGGGCCTCTCACCTTGGAAGGACTGAGGAATTGGGCCTCTCACCTTGAAACGACTGGGGAACTGGGCCAATCTAATGTGTATGGGGGTGCTGGACAACTGATTGGGAGAAGTGTCGATCAGGCATGTTCAATTTCGGACTGTCGTACCTGGAGATAAGCCGCCATCCGACGTGTCAGTCAGCTGCTTTCTCGTGGAGAAGACAGGAGCATCTGCTGAACGAGCACTTCTGTGTATGGGAGAGTCCGCTGAGATGGCTGTAGGCTGAGTGATCAGCTGAAGCATCGTTCGGCCGACAGACAACTGTATGGTCGGCCTTGCAATAAATTGGACTCCCGATCAGATCCTAAGGAAGCCCCACTCTTCATGGAAAGGTTTTCCAGCATTCAGAGTGTTATCAGCCATATTGTACTCGCTGTTGTAAGGTATGAAGAATATTAGTGTTGCATGACCGGTTTCACACGCCGCCTGCTGCTTTATGCTTTTACATGGTTTTTATTTTCTTCATTGACTGCTAATACTTATCATTTACAGTATGAAGTACATGATCCCATAATATATAATCCCGCAGCCTTTCTCCTGGTAATATATATTGCTCTGCGCCACGTGACCTGCTAATGCCCTTCTGCCATACGCCGCCGTGCCTCGGCTTCTGAATATTTATCATCTTCCTATATAGCGCTGTATTCGGGTGGCTGGACAATTTTTTGCAGGAAGGTCACACTGTCGCCTTTTTAATACACTGATCGCAGCAATTCTTGGAGATGTTTCCCATGTTGATGAGATGTAAATGATACGTGGGGATAATATTCCCCTGGCAGATGCCATAGCGGTCCCTTTGGTGCGTATACGGCTGGTGACTGTGTAGGTGTCGCACTGCTTCTATGTGTCACTCCGCGGTGTCACTGCTCTAGCACCGAACACCCACTCTGTGACTGCCGATGTAGGCGTGCCATGCTGTCGCTTCATGTTGTAGGAGTGAAGTGGCGGGTACACTTCTTCACATCGGCCTGTGGGCACACACATGGTCATTTCCTTTAAATAGTATCATGGCATAATTCTCCAAGGAAACCTATACTACAATATCGAGATGTCTTCTGATTAGCAGGTGACTTCATTACATTGTGGGGTGTGCTAATCGGGATGGTGGCAGGTTGTAGGATGTACACAGTGCCCGGCTTTTTTCTGCCAGCCACAGACTATTGACTTGACCCCTGGACCAGGCTCCCGTGACTTGTTCTGCACTTGCATCTCTAATTTCAGCTTGGCCGTGATCCACAGGCTGTGGCTACATGACCACTTTGGCCGCGACTCCCGACACAGAACCAACTTTCGCTAGATGTTGCTGCTACATCGCAGCACAATGTAAGTGAATGGGGTCACATTTGGACCCCCAAGGTACTACGACAAGCAAAAAATTTGTCACGGTTGGACTTCTTCCAACTTGCCTGTACCATTGTGGTCGCAGTGTGACCACACTCGCTTGATTTATGCTGCGATAACTTAAAAATTTTGGCCGTCCAACACGTTCTACCTAAACCTAATGGTGCATTTTTTGCTGCATTTTGTGCCGTCTTAATTTAAAGCATGGGAATCTGTGTCCCAATATTTCATATGAATGCAATGAAAGTGGAACATTCAGTTTTGGACTCGTCTCTATAAGTAAGAGCAATATGGCTGCCGCATATGGCGACACAGGATTTGATTCATACAAGCGGGGAAGAATGTCTGGACTCTTAAGCTGGTCATACACACTAGATACAATAGATATTGTGTATGGCCAGCATAGAGACCACCATAAGGCTAAGCCTTCATATAGACAGCCTGATCGGAGTCCGTAAACCAATCGGCAGCCGTGTAATAGCCTGCTTAGACAGTGTGACCACCCATCACTGTGCACAAAACGATCAGTAATATGATTGCTCTGTGCACATAGAATATCCTTATTTTCAGCAGCACAGTATCTGTTTACATAGGACAATGCGCTGCCGAGAATGATTATTTTGAAGCAAGCTTCTTTTACTTTCCCATTCATATGAATGTTTCCTGTACTGGATCGTTTGATTTTCATTTTGTTCTTCCTAAAACAGATCCAAAAATGGAAATGACTATTGAACTTTTAAGTATACCTTTATATGAATCCTTAGGTAGACCTCAGCTTTTTTTTTAACTAATGTTTTAAAAGCAAAAGGTTGGAATCTCGAAATCAACAGAGCCACCCTGAGCCTCGTCTCCTCCATGGCATTCAAGTCCATTGCAGTGGCCTCCTCAAGGGCGCACGTACCCTTCCTTTGAACAGTACTATGCAAGTACAGATTGGTGGAACAGAGAAAATAATTAATATATCTATTTTTTTCATTTAACTCTGACTCGTCCTCTTCAGATCTCCTTGATGTTTATATGCATAAGCAATAAATTTGTCTTTCGTCCTTCCCACACTCCTCAATGAGTCTCTGTTCTCTGACACCTTTGCTTGATTGAAATGCATTAGGAATTAAAGGAGGCGCTGACTTCACGGTTTCATTGTCCAGACGTGGACTTTTGACATTCACAATTTTTCTCTGCATGCCATGAAAAGGGTTGTCTAGTGAAAACAAGCTATTACCTACTGATAACTTACTGATCAATGGGGTCCGACCGATGAGCCCCGCACCGATCGAGAGATTTTCATCTCCGATGGGCTCTAACCCTTGGTACAAAATGCAGGAGCTTGTAGGGCGCCATTTACTCTATGAAGAAGCCAAGCACAGTTCTTACGGAGGTAAGTTTCCCATTCTGCCAATCTGTACCTCCACCGATCAATAAGTTATCATGTTTCCTACGAATAGGTGATGGCTTGTTTTCACCAGACCGCCACCTAAAAGTCTCTGAAGTCCAATCATACAGCTTCTTAATTATCAAAGGTGGCACACCGGCAAGCAGGAAGCCAAGAGGCAGAGGAGCGAGGTGCTTCTGAAGAACGTGCTTGTCCCTTATTTCCTCCTAAATCCTCTGTCTGGGGATCGTTGGGAGGCCCTTGTACACTGTCAGACAACATCAGCAGGTTCAGATGATTTAAGTCTGTGTATAGGGTCCTTAAAAGAAGGAACATGTTCATTCACCAGGTGGCTCCATTTGGTCGGCGCCCATTCTGTATAGTTGAGAGCATGTGTTAAAGACGCCGGTAGTGGAGCCTCGTCAAAAAATCACGAGTGTCTCTTGGAGCGGCTTCACCTAGGAAAACCTCGACTGCTCAGCCGTCGGAATATCAACGTGATGCCCACATGCCCTGAGGCAGGTTTACTTTGGAAGTAGAACTGGGGTTACAAGCGATGTGGTGTTGACCAAAGTGAGGTCCAGAGTTTTAAGAGATCCTCCCGTTCCACATTTTATGGAGGTTTGATCTTAAACGATCGGATCCCCAGGTAGCAGTCATCAGAGAAGTCATGGCGAGCAGCAATGTTGGAAGCAAAGAGTAGGGGCCAGTCCTCAAGCTGGATCAAACAAAAGCGGGCGATAGTGTGGAGACTGGGAACAAAAACACAAAGGTGTCGGGCAAAGGTTATAAGCCTTGGCCTGTTCAGATTAATCTCCAGAATTGATCTATGCCTGGTTTCCAGCTCAAGCCATTGACTTCATCACCATGTGCCATGGCAATGCTGCAAATGCGCAGTGAGACCTGGGGAGGTAGCACTGGATTGAGGAGATGTATGTACCAGCAATCAAATAATGACCCTCGAGGCAGGCAGGAAAGACCATACCAAGGCTCACTATGGGCAATCCTTTTTTGTGTGTACCATTTACCAACGCGTTTTAGGATGTAAAAATTATACTTGTTTTTACAAGGACTTTGCCATTTTACCTATTTATAAGGAACCTGTCATTAATTCATGCTGCCCAAACCCCAGGCAGCATGAATCGGAGCCTGGCTTGCATGATTACCGCCAGTTATATCTTTCCGGCTCTTCCCAGTGGTGATTGCCTGCCATGGAATAGATGGTGTTGGTAGCAGTAAAGGGATTAAAAAAACCCCACATCTTTGGTTTTTGGTGTTCCAGCGCTGTATGACGGCTTAGCAGTGACAGCGTTAAAAAGACCGAATCTTCCTGTTTTGATGATACACTAACATCACATTAATTATGGAAGTGCGATTATGATCCTGGCGTAAGTGCAGCATCATAACCTACATTAGCGTTATAGGTTCCTTATAAAAAAAAAAAAAAACTTGGCCTAGAGCCTCGCGCTCCTTATGAGGTCATACAGCCACTTGGTGACTTGTAATATCTGGATGATGGGCATCTTCCGATGTCTATAAAAATGATAATGTAATGTCTCCTACAGTAGGGATTGAATGAATGTTTCCTCTCCTTAGGTCAGCCATAATAATAATAATAATCTTTATATAGCGCCAACATATTCCGCAGCACTTTACAATTAAGCGGGGACATATACAGACAAATTCAATACAAGTTAAGACAATTTAAACAGTGACATTAGGAGTGAGGTCCCTGCTTGCAAGCTTACAATCTACAAGGAAATGGGGGGACACAATAGGTGAAAAGTGCTTGTTATTTCAGGTCTGGCAATTACAATACATAGGGATTTTCATATAAAGCTGCATGATCCGGTCATCAGCCCGTGTGTTTAAGTGCAATAGTCAAGTATCAAGTGCAGTTATCATGTGCATGGAGGGTGTGGAGACAGATGAATAGTAGGGTGCAGATTTAGAACAATATTTGGAAGGAGGGAACAGGGCAAAGTTAGTTTACTGAGTAGTTGATGTGGTAGGCTTGTTTGAAGAGATGGGTTTTTAGAGCGCGCTTGAATAGGTCGGGGCTAGGTATCAGTCTGATCGTCTGGGGAAGTGCATTCCAGAGAGCTGGCGCAGCACGAGAGAAGTCTTGGAGACGGAGGTGCGAGGTTTGGATTACAGGGGATGTTAGTCTTAGGTCATTTGTAGAACGGAGGGCACGTGTAGGGCGATAGACAGAGATGAGAGAGGAGATATAAGGTAGTGCAGAACTGTGGAGGGCTTTGTGGGTGAGAGAGATGAGTTTATACTGGACCCTGTAGCGAATGGGTAGCCAGTGTAATGACTGGCACAAGATGGAGGCATCGGTGAAGCGGTTAGACAGAAATGTGACCCTGGCTGCCGCATTCAAGATGGATTGGAGAGGAGAAAGTTTGGTAAGAGGGAGACCGATCAGAAGAGAGTTGCAGTAGTCCAGACGAGAATGAATAAGAGCGACAGTAAGAGTCTTAGCAGTTTCAAAGGTGAGAAAAGGTCGGATTCTGGAGATGTTTTTAAGATGCAGGTGACAAGAGCGAGTGAGTGATCGGATATAGGGAGTAAAGGAAAGTTCGGTGTCGAATATGACCCCAAGACAGCAGGCATGCTGCTTGGGAGTTATGGTTGAACCCTCCAGGGTAATTTCGATGTTTGGTAGAGAGAGGTTAGTAGAAGGGAGAAACACAAGAAGTTCCGTTTTGGAGAGATTTAGTTTCAGATAGAGGGAGGACATGATGTTAGAGACAGCAGACAGACAATCCTTGGTATTTTGAATTAGGGTAGGGGTGATGACAGGGGAAGAAGTGTATAATTGGGTGTCAACAGCATAGAGATGATACTGGAACCCAAATCTGCTGATTGTTTGTCCAATAGGGGCCGTGTATAGAGAGAAGAGGAGGGGGCCTAGGACTGAGCCCTGCGGAACCCCGATAGTAAGGGGACGAGGAGAGGAAGAGGAGCTGGCAACAGATACAGTGAAGGAGCGGTCAGAGAGGTAGGAGGAGAACCAGGAGAGGGTTGTGTCCTTGAGGCCTATGGAGCGGAGCATAGTGAGAAGGAGCTGGTGATCCACCGTGTCAAATGCGGCAGAGAGATCCAGGAGAATCAGCAGAAAGCAGTGACCTTTGGATTTAGCTGTTAGTAGGTCATTAGAGACTTTAGTGAGGGCAGTTTCAGTGGAGTGTAAAGAGCGGAAACCAGATTGTAAGGGGTCGAGAAGAGAGTTTTCCGAGAGATAGCGGATTAGACGGCAGTGGACCAAGCGTTCCAGGAGTTTAGAGATGAAGGAAAGGTTAGATACAGGTCTGTAGTTAGCAGTGCAGTTCTGGTCCAGGGATGGCTTTTTCAGTAAAGGGGTTATGATGGCATGTTTAAATGAGGAGGGAAAGATACCTGAAGAAAGAGAGAGGTTAAATATTTTAGTCCGGTGAGTGGTGACCACTGGTGAGAGAGACTGCAGGAGAGGTGAAGGAATGGGGTCACTGTTGCAGGTTGTAGGCCGAGCAGAAGCGAGGAGCTTGGAAACTACTTCTTCTGAGACAGGCTCAAAGATGTCTAGTGAGCTTGAGGTGCGGCAGGGAAGGGGATCCAGGCACTGAGGAGATTGGGCTGAGATATCCTGATGGATGTGGTTGATTTTTTCTAGGAAGTAAGTGGCCAGATCCTCACCACTGAGATTGGTGATGGGGGCCTGTACTTTAGGTTTCAGGAGGGAGTTTAAGGTTTCAAAAAGTCGTTTTGGGTTGTTGGATTGTGAGGTGATGAGGGTGGTGAAGTAGGATTGTTTGGCCACATAAAGGGCAGAGTTATAGGTTTTGAGCATGAACTTATAGTGGATGAAGTCTTCTGCTAAGAGAGACTTTCTCCACTGCCGCTCTGCACACCTTGAACAACGCTGAAGAAAGCGTGTTTGCATAGTGTGCCAGGGCTGCCGTTGTCTGTGTCGGGTCTTTCTGCGTGTAGAAGGTGCTGCTTCATCTAGGGCATTCTTCAGTGTAATATTGAAGTGTGACAATGCTAAGTCTGGACAGGAGAGGGAGGAGATGGGGGCTAAAGATGTGTGGAGATTGTCCATAAGCTGCTGGGTATTAATGGAACGTGTATTCCGATAAGTGTGGTAAGTGGGGGTGTCCCGAGTGAGGAGACAATTCTTGACAGAGAAGGAAAGAAGGTTGTGGTCCGAAAGCGGGAGAGGGGAGTTAGTAAAGTCGTGCAGCTATCCGGGACGGGAGAAAACCAGGTCCAGAGTATTCCCATCCTCATGCGTAGGAGAATTAGTAAACTGTGAGAGGCCGAATGAAGAAGTTAGAGAAAGAAGATGAGAGGCAGATTGGGAGAGGGGATCATTGATGGGGATGTTAAAGTCTCCCATGATGAGGGTGGGGATGTCACAAGATAGAAAGTGAGTAAGCCAGGTGGCAAAGTGGTCTAGAAACAGGTGGGAGGAGCCTGGAGGGCGGTAAACAACCGCCACCCGCAAGGAGAAGGGCTTAAAGAGTCTGACAGTGTTGACTTCAAAGGAAGGAAATGTAAGTGAGGGAACCGGAGGGATGACCTGGAAAGCACATTGTGCTGAAAGGAGCAAACCAACACCCCCACCCTGTCTGTTTTCAGGTCTGGTGGTATGTGAAAATTTCAGCCCGCCAAACGAGAGAGCAGCAGCAGCGGTGGTGTCTGAATGCTGGATCCAGGTTTCTGTTATAGCCAGAAGGTTAAGGGAATTAGAGAGGAAAAGATCGTGAATGTAAGTTAGTTTGTTAGGCCGGAGACACACTGGTGCGAGATACGGCCGAGTCTCGCTGGTTAAAAGCAAGCTGTGGCACCGGCACTCCGGAGCGGAGCGTGCTGCTCCATGTATTGCTATGCAGCTGCACGCTCCGCTCCGGAGTGCAGGTGCCACAGCTTGCTTTTAACCAGCGAGACTCGGCTGTATCTCGCACCAGTGTGTCTCCGGCCTTACACACAGACCGTGCATTCCAGAGAGCACAGTGGAAAGCGATAGGAGAAGGCATGCACTGAATGTTAATGAGATTAGCAGGGTTTCTATTTGCAGCTGGAGGAGAGTAATGTATGCTGGTGGAGGGGGGGCCAGGGTTCGGGGACCCTGCAACTAGTAGAAGGAGAAAAAACAGAGCAGGTGGTGGGATGATTTGTATGAACGTTTTGAGTGCTGCATGGAGGTATTGGATGGTTTGGAGTGGGTAAGAAATGTCAGTAGAGCCTCAGAGTTATACATGGGTGAGGGGAGAAGGGAGGGGTGGATATAGAGAGAGTGCCCAGAATGTGTTAAAGGGCAGGCGAGTTGTGAGAAAGCAGAAGTAAAAACAAATAAGAAGCAGATTGATATGATTAATGCATAATGTAGTATGACTGACCAAGCAGCATGTTTGAATGAAAAACTTATGCACCTTACCTGTCTCCTGCCCTGTCCAACTGCCATTGTATAACTGCCATGCACTTTAAACTGTTGCACTTAATATCTGTTGCACGCGGGCTATCCCAGCCAGACTAAATATATATGAAATGAAATGACTGCTAGCATCAGAAACCAAATGGCCACAATCGGCAATTAACCAATTGGCATAAGGCCAGAGCAGGCATTACTATGCAGGGTAAACAACCAATGAGGAGCAAGGCCATAAAACAGTGGGGAAAAAAAAAAAAAGATAACTTTGAACACTTTGAATCAGAGACCAAAAGCGGAGAAAAAAAATAAAAAACAAAAAAACACAGGAGCTATGGAAAAATTACCATGAGCAAAGCTTGCTAAATATGGATCTGTTCACACTTGCAGTCAAGCCATTATAAGGTGCGCAGCCAGTATCCGGTCATTCATCTCATAGGCGCACTGCAGATGCAATGCTATGATTGGAAAAATGATTTCATGCTGAACTTTCTTTTACCTCCTCGTAGGATGTTTTCTTCTGATAAAGCTTAAAATGTGTTATCCTGTAGTAGAAAAATGTTTAGAATTGAGAGTCCTCAGTGGTTGATACCTTTTAATGGCTAACTGAAAAGATGGTAACAAATTGCAAGCTTTCGAGACTACACAGGTCTCTTCATCAGGCATAGACTAATACAAATTCTGAAGACTCACATATTTATGCACAACATAGCACAGAAAAAAAAAAAAAGGTATCAACCACTGAGGACTCTCAATTCTAAACATTTTTCTATCTACTGGCTAACACGGTACCAAGATATATATCTTTCGTTTATCCTGTAGTAGGAATTGATAAGTAAAATTTTTAAAATTATTCTTTTAAACTTTTTGGGGTTTCTTGGAGGCGGGTTGGCTACATCTTTTATTTTTGGTAAGGATCCCCTCTCCACTGGTGTCTTAACATGAGTAAACCACATTACCTGTTTAGGATCTTGACCACAAAAAAAAAAAAAAAAAAAGGGCATTTTGGTGTCATTCCCCTGTGTTCCTTGGGGGCAGGCCCTTACTTTGGTAAGTATGGAACCGATATGTTGGGAATTCAACCAGGTGATCGCAGAAACGAAGATCAGGGGACAAACGTGGAACAAATCTTCGTAGCCAAAAGTTGTGGTGTTGGTACAGGGGTTGTCTTTTCTTCTTAAACGGGTAAAATTGCAAAATACTAATTTTACTGCTTATTGAAAATCCTGTCCAGTTATTACTTCTAATCTTCTAAATTACTGCTCATGGCTTGGGTGACTGGCCATTCCTGTAGTACCGTGGGGAAAAAAAGTATTTAGTCAGCCACCAATTGTGCACGTTCTCCCACTTAAAAAGATGAGAGAGGCCTGTAATTGACATCATAGGTAGACCACAACTATGAGAGTCAAAATGAGAAAACAAATCCAGAAAATCACCTTGTCTGATTTTGCAAATTATGGTGGAAAATAAGTATTTGGTCATTAACAAAAGTTCACCTCAATATTTTGTTATACGGTATATCCTTTGTTGGCAATGACAGAAGAGGTCAAACGTTTTCTGTAAGTCTTCACAAGGTTGGCACACACTGTTGGTGGTATGTTGGCCCATTCCCCCATGCTGATCTTTTTTAGAGCAGTGATGTTTTGGGCCTGTCGCTGGGCAACACGGACTTTCAACTCCCTCCAAAGGTTTTCTATGGAGTTGAGTTCTGGAGACTGGGTAGACCACTCCAGGACCTTCATATGCTTCTAACGAAGCCACTCCTTCATTGCCCTGGTGGTGTGCTTGGGATCATTATCATGCTGAAAGACCCATCCACGTTTCATCTTCAATGCCCTTGCTGATGGAAAAGGATTTGCACTCAAAATCTCACGATACATCGCTCCATTCATTCTTTAATGTACACGGATCAGTCGTCATGGTCCCTTTGCAGAGAAACAGTCCCAAAAGCATGATGTTGCCACCCCCATGCTTCACAGTAGGTATGGTGTTCTTTGGATGCAACTCAGCATTCTGTCTCCTCCCAACACAACAAGTTTTGTTTCTACGAAACAGTTCTACTTTGGTTTCATCAGACCATATGGCATTCTACCAATACTCTTCTGGATAATCCAAATGCTCTCTAGCAAACTTCAGACGGGCCAAGACAAGTACTGGCTTCAGCAGGGGGACACGTCTGGCACTGCAGGATCTGAGTCCATGGTGGCGTAGTGTGTTACTGTTTGGTAGCCTTTGTTATGGTGGTCCTAATTCTATGCAGGTTATTCACTAGGTCCCCCTGTGTGGTTTTGGGATTTTTGCTCACCGGTCTTGTGATTGTTTTGACCCCACGGGGTGACATCTTGCGTGGAGCCCTAGGTCGAGGGAGATTACCAGTGATCTTGTATGTCTTCCATTTTCTTATTACTACTCCCACAGTTGATTTCATCACACCAAGCTGCTTGCCTATTGCAGATTCAGTCTTCCCAGTCTGGCGCAGGGCTACAATTTTGTTTCTGATGTCCTTCGTCAGCTCTTTGGTCTTCACCATAGTGTAGTGCAGTTTGGAGTGTGACTGTTTGAACTTATCAGTATAAAAGACACCTGTCCACAACCTCAAACAGGTGCCATTACTACAGGTAATGAGTGGAGGACAGAGCAGTCTCTTAAAGGGCCACTGTCACCCCCCCCCCCCCAGCCGTTATAAACTAAAAGAGCCACCTTGTGCAGCAGTAATGCTACAGTCTAACAAGGTGGCTCTTTTAGTTTTTGATTCATTTATTACCTCAATAAAGCGTTTTAAAAATTGGCCACAAATACCAGATATTGTACCGGGAGGCGGTCCGAATCGTCCTCTATGAATCTCCCAACTGCCGTCACTCTTCTCTTCAGGGGCGATGGTCGCCGCCCCCTGAGCGCTGTTGCTTCTTAAATCCGGCGCCTGCGCTGTGCGTGCCTGCCTGGGGCCTGCGCAGTCTTCATTGTCAGTCACAGCTCAGATGCCGGGTGCCTGACTGCGCAGGTGCGGGCAGTGCGGCCACCCTGTTCCTGAATCCCCGCACTGTGTTATTCATTATGCACAGTGCGGGGCTGGGGTTCCTGGGCATGCGCACTGCGCTTGTCAGACGCTCCCCCGGTCCCCCCGCCTTCCAGCGTTGTTCTTTGTGGCTGTTCAAAACGTCGGCAATGAAACCTGTATATTCCGGCAATGCTGGAAGGCGGAGGACCAGGGGAGCGTCTGACAAGCGCAGTGCGCATGCCTAGGAACCCCAGCCCCGCACTGTGCATAATGAATAACACAGTGCGGGCCCCAGGCAGGCACGCACAGCGCAGGCGCCGGATTTAAGAAGCAACAGCGCGAAGGGGGCGGCGACCATCGCCCCTGAAGAGAAGAGTGACGGCGTTGGGAGATTGATAGAGGACGATTCGGACCGCCTCCAGGTACAATATCTGGTATGTGTGGCCAATTTTTAAAATGCTTTATTGAGGCAATAAATGAATCAAAAACTAAAAGAGCCACCTTGTTAGAATGCAGCATTACTGCTGCACAAGGTGGCTCTTTTAGTTTATAACGGCTGGGGGGGTGACAGTGGCACTTTAAAGAAGAAGTTACAGGTCTGTGAGAGCCAGAAATCTTGCATGTTTTCAGGTGACCAAATACTTATTTTCTACCAGAATTTGCAAAATAAATCTTGCCAAATCAGACAAGGTGATTTTCTGGATTTGTTTTCTCATTGTGACTCTCATAGTTGAGGTCTACCTATGATGTCAATTACAGGCCTCTCTCATCTTTTTAAGTGGGAGAACGTGCACAATCGGTGGCTGACTAAATAAATACTTTTTCCCTACACAGCTCTGGCAAAAAATAAGAGACTACTGCAACATTTTCAGTTTTGAGTAAAATGTAAATTATTTTATCCTATAAACTTCTGACAACATGTCTCCGAAGTTCCAAGCAATAAATTTTGTATTTTTTTTCTGAAAAGGAGAAATGGTCAAAATTAAAAAAACAAACAAATAGTGCTTTCAACCTCAAATAATGCAAGTGGGAGAACGTGCACAATTGGTGGCTGACTAAATACTTTTTCCCCACTGTATATCAGTGGTGGTCTGTCTGCTAGGCAAGGAACGCAGCAATGGTAACCTCTTTGCTACAGAGCTTGTAAGTGCTGCTCTAAAGCTGTCTAGATATGCAACAATGGTGCAGATGCAAAGCTGCCTCTGCTTGCAACATTGAAGAGCCATGGCGCTGATTCAAACTGTCAATCAACAGGCGTGCGCACTGCCTTTCAGCAAACAGGAGTCAGGGGATCAGTGTGCACATGAAGACCAAAAGTAAAAGAACCCCTTTGAGAGCTTTCCCTTGCACTTGAGGTTTGATAACAAGAGGTAGACGATGGGCCTGGTCTCTGCAGCTTACCAGACCTGGACAAATCTTGGGCCCAATTCTCCAGGTAGTCAATGACTTCCAATTATCTCAGAGCCATGCCGCTGATTCGAACTTTGTCATCGGGCACGCACTGCCCTTCAGCAAGCAGGAGTCAGGGGAGCAGTGCGTTCCTGAAGACCAAAAGTGAGAGAACCCCTCTTTGAGATATTTACCTTGCACCTGGGGTTCGAGAACGAGAGGTAGACTATGGGCATTGTCTCTGCAGGTTACCAGACCTGGACAAAACGTAGATCAAAATCTCTAGGTAATCAATGGGACACCCGTTCTTACCTTTCAGAGTTGTTTCATAAAGATATCTATAAAAATTGTAACATGATGTCTTAAAAAAAAAAAAAAAAAAAGTAACACTTAAATACCAAAAAAAAAACTGGAGGCCTCCTTGCATATTAGATGGTCTGCGGATCCCACCAGCAGCTTTTGCTGACTTTTATCTGTGTATGGGGCCCTTAAAGGGCCACTGTCACCCCCTCCAGCCATTATAAACTAAAAGAGCCACCTTGTGCAGCAGTAATGCTGCATTCTAGCAAGAGGTGGCTTTTAGTTTTTGTTGCTGTTATTCCCAAAATAAAGCGTTTTATAATTTTGCCCAAATACCTATCTTTATACCTGGAGGCAGGTCTTTGAAGCGCCCAACTGCCGTCAGTCATCTCTTCTTGGTCGCCGCCCCCTCAGCGATGTTTTCCTCTGAAATCCTGCACCTGCGCTGTGCTCTTCTGCCTGGGGCAGGCGCATTGAGCATTGGCCGTCATAGCTCAGATGCCGGGTTCCGGACTGCGTCTGTGCCATGCCTAGGAATCCCAGCCCCGCACTGTGCACAATGCATAACACACTGCGGGGCGGGGATTCAGTAGCAGGGTGGCCGCACTGCCCGCACAGGCGCAGTCCGGAACCCGGCATCTGAGCTATGACGGTCAATGCTCAATGCGCCTGCCCCAGGCAGAAGAGCACAGCGCAGGCGCAGGATTTCAGAGGAAAACATCGCTGAGGGGGCGGCGACCAAGAAGAGATGACTGACGGCAGTTGGGCGCTTCAAAGACCTGCCTCCAGGTATAAAGATAGGTATTTGGGCAAAATTATAAAACGCTTTATTTTGGGAATAACCGCAAGAAAAACTAAAAGAGCCACCTTGTTAGAATCCAGCATTACTGCTGCACCAGGTGGCTCTTTTAGTTTATAACGGCTGGAGGGGGTGACAGTGGCCCTTTAACTGTCTACTCAAATCTGCAGCATTTTTCCCCTGCTTTGTTATATCACATATTACGATCCTCGGGGGAATGCGTATATTTTTTTATGTCATCTGTGCCCCAGTTTAGTTCTCGATTTATATTCTGCATATATTTGAAGCAAAGTGAAATACCTTCTTTTTTTTTTCTTTCTTCTCCTGTGCCCCAGCTGATTTCCACTTCTGCTCCAGGCCCTGACATGCTATAAAAGGGTTTCCTTTTTCTCAAGCCATACTGATTGCTTTTATCTCTCAGTCCTTATCAGGCTTGTCTTACACAATGAATTGAAGTCATTAGCTAAACCAATTTGGTGTGAGTGGACTACCTGCTTCATAGACTGATAAGGGGCAGGCTGCTTAGGTTGGCTCTCCATTCAGTCTTCTGTTTTCTAAACCATTCATGAAGGAGATGGAGCCGTAGTATCACTTAAGGTACCGTCACACTCAGCGACGCTGCAGCGATATAGACAACGAGCCGATCGCTGGAGCGTCGCTGTTTAGGTCGCTGTAGAGACGTCAAACACAGCAGCTCCAGAACGATGCAGGAGGGATCCAGTGACGTAACGGTTACTCACTTCTCGTTCTCACAGGTCGTTAGCTCCTTGTTAAACATTGCTGACATCGTTGCTTTTGATGTCAAACATGACGATACACGCCGACCTGATGACCAAATAAAGTTCTGGCCTTCTAGCTCCGACCAGCGATGGCACAGCGGGATCCAGATCGCTGCTGCGTGTCAAACCCAACGAGATCGCTAACCAGGACGCTGCAACGTCACGGATCGTTGTCGTTCTCGTTGTAAAGTTGCTGAGTGTGAAGGTACCTTTACTGCATCACCTCAATGTTTTATAACCTTGAAGGGATTGTTCATTTCAGCAATCTTTTTCATTAGAAGAATTCCCCTTATTGTAGGGTGTCCTTCTGCCGAGTGTCTTAATTACCCTGAAGTGCCACCAGAGGAGAAATTTGGCATTACAGGGTTCCCATTAGAAGCAATGGACTGTCTGTGTATTTTATCAATACATCAGGTCAGTAATTGACGTTTTTTTTGCAGCTGCTCTCTAGCTAATTTATTTCTTGTTGCTTATCTATTGTACTTGTATTCTATACAGCATTTACTCCTCAATGTCCTCGCCCCCATTGTGGCTGACAATCTAATTTCCTAGACATATGCATACAAGGACAATTGTTTTTGGGAACATGGCCAAAACTCTCACCATCACACATGGACACACAAAGTCCATGTAGATGTTGGATTTGAACCCCGAACCCCAGTAGAAACTATACTCAGCCATCTTGGAAGCAACCTCTACGGGGTTTAACTTGCTGATAGGTGGTTGTCCAACTGCTGTGACCCGCACTGATCGCTAGTTCAGGGAACTTTTATCCACGCTACAGGGTGGTGCGGCTTGTCGGACACCTGACCGGCAATCCATTACTTCTCTGCGGGGTTGTTGGAAAAGCTGCATGAAGCATTCAGCAGCCCAATAGGGGATGAATGGAGCGGCAGATCAGACCTGAGCACTGCTGTACCATTCTAGGAGGGATAAAAGTTCCCTGTTCTGCTGATCGGTGCAGGTCACAGCAGCCGGATCCCCATCGGTCAACCAGTTATCACTGATCCTGTTAATGGGGTTATCACGTCTGAACTCCGTTAATGATGTGAAGCCACATTTTGTGTTGTAGATCAATGAGCTAAAAGTCTAGTTGACTTTTAAAAAAGTAAGATTTGATCGTAGTCCAACAAGCAGCAGATTCTTGGGGGCTTTACTTTTGTGCCGTTGCATTGAATAGTTAAATTGGGCACATTGGTCTCCGGTTCCTGTTGAAAATTGGGAAGTGTACTGCCATGCTTAAATCGTTACTGGCAGAATTTGCTACAAATTTATCATTAAAGGGTTTGTCTCATCTCCTTTTCTTCAGGAGCACACCGCTCCCTGTCCCTGGCTTCCTGCTTTGTAGGGGGCGGTGTACTCGTGAAGATTGACAGTTCGTACCGGCGGCATGGCTGTGCACCAAGCAGTACACCATTTTCTGATGCCCATAACATTTTTACTTTTTGGTCTATAGAGCTGTATTAGGGCTAGTTTATTGCGTGGCGATCAATAGATTATATTGATACCATTTTGGGGTAAATAAGAGGTTTTGATCTCTTCTTATTACGTTTTTGTGATGTTGTACAAGAAATGGGCACAATTCAACAGATTCTGTAAGTATGATATATAAGGACTGTTCATCTACAAGCCTCTCAGTCCTCCCATCAAGGTTCCCAAATTCCGAGTGGTACTCGGGTAGATAAGGAAGTGAACCTCTCGTTACGGCAGGATGTAGTGCTGCCGAATGGAAGTCATTTGCCAAAAGGCACTCTTGGGGGGGGGGGGGGGGGGAAGAAGGTTGTCCTTTATTCAAAATGCAACGCGGCTGTGAGCAACCGTCTTCGTCAGACATGAAAAAAACCAGGAAAATATACAAATTTAAACAAAAAAATGTTAAAACAGGAGACATGGGTAGCACTAATGAGTTTTGCTCCCTCTATATAATATTTTTTTTTAGTATTTTTAATAAGGTAAGGCTACGTTCACAACGCAAACAAAAACGCGGCAAAACGCATGCACAACGCTGCGTTTTGCGCCGCATGCGTCCTTTTTTCTATTGATTTTGGACGCAGCAAAAATGCAACTTGCTGCGTCCTCTGCGCCCGGACGCGGGCGCCGCAGTGACGCATGCGGCGCAAAACGCAAGTGCACCGCATGTCCATGCGCCCCCATGTTAAATATAGGGGCGCATGACGCATGCGGCGACGCTGCGGCGCCCGCCGCTGAGGCGCACACCGCAAATGTGAACGTAGCCTAAAAGGGGACTATTTGAATTTTTCAATTTTTTTTTATTATTTTAATAAGGTAAACGGGGAGTTTAAGTTTTTCAATATTTTGTTTTTTTATTTTTTCTATGATTTTAATTATCTTTTTTTTGTTGTCATTACATTATTTTTGGTCCCCACAGGAAACTGGAGCCTGCGATCGTTCGGTCCCTTATTCTGTATTCTGCATTACCACAGTATTGCAGTTTGTAATAAGAATCAGCTTTTCCTATGAATGAAAAATCTATCGGCACCCAGAGAATTCTGCAAGGTTTCCATCAAAGATTTTCCTATCGCCTCGACAGCATCCACTACGGGAGAGGGGATCCGCCCACCATCAGGACAGGAACCTACAGGTTAAAAAGGTGCGGTCCCCCTTGCCTCTCCAGTTTAAGTTCCTGTCCGGCACGGGAACCTGCACGTTGAAGAAACTCACAGAGACGGGGGCACTGGAAGCAGCGTCTGAGGTGTACTGCTTGCAGACCCCCCCTCGTCTGGCCATATGGATATCGTGATCCCAGGGGCCGGGGAATGCCGCCCTGGATCGCGTGAGCGCGGCACTACTCAGGCTGGGAAGATAAGCGCTCATGACCCGGAAGTAGTTGCAGTACTTCCGGAGGAGGTGCTTCAATTTCTTTAAAACAGAGCCGCAGCAGGTGAGCAGTGTGCGGCAGGATGTCCTCTGTGGGGGATGCAGAGCACCTTGAGGTGGAGGTGCCCGAGCAGCACAGAAAGAGCGGTAGCAGCCGTTCAAGAAGCAGCAGTGATGTGGTACGGGGGCGGCAGAGTTCAAACACCCCAGCGTCACGTGGCAATTCACCTCCTACGGAACCGGTACTCCTTTGATCAGCCTTGGGTGAGTGTGTGATCTACACCTGGTAGCTGATGTGTTCCATTTTTCTTGTGCTTTGTTTTAGGTTAAAAAAACAGCGAAAACTAAACACAAGCAGTGTGCATTATGCACAGTACCCTTGCCAGACAGCTATAATAAAAAGCTGTGTCAGGCGTGTATTTGCCGTACTTTAGAGGAAGAAGCTCCTCTCCGTACATCGGACTTGAGAGGTTATCAGGGAAGAAATCAAATGTTCCCTGAAAAGCAGACAGCATGAAAAACCTAGTATGGACTTATTTTCTGATTCCGGCCCATCTCTACAGGAGGGTGAATGTTCAGACTCTTCATCACCATCCTCCTCGGATGAGGAGGGAAGACCATGCTTTTCGGTAGAAAACACGGATACGTTAGTAAAGGCAGTTCACACGACCATGGGAGTCGCGGATAATAAAGAACCTAGGTCCACCCAAGATATTATGCTTGCAGGGTTATGTCAGAAAAATTGGAAATCCTTGACCGTGGTAGACACAGTTAAAGATCTGGTTAGGCGTGAATGGGATAAACAGGATAAGGGGTTTTTACCAAAATCCGCAAAAAGGAGATACCCTTTTGATGATTAACTTTTGTCTAATTGGTTTAAATTCCCTAAAGTAGACGCAGCTGTGGCTTCTACATCAAGGTCAGCCACTCTACCACTGGAAGATGTAGGCCTTCTTAAGGATCCATGTGACAGAAAAGCAGACATGTTCTTAAAGAAGGTTTGGGAATCGTCATCTGGAGCATTTAAGCCTTCGATTGCCAGTACCTGTACTGCCAGATCTATTATGGTCTGGGTAAGTCAGCTGGAGGACCAGCTTAAAAAAAAAAAAGGTCCCTAGAGATAAACTGCTAGACTCCCTATTTCAGATTCGTGAGGGGGTAGCCTACCTGGCAGATGCATCGGTAGACTCTTTGAAGTTAGCAGCCAGATCGGCAGGTCTTTCGAAGGCTGCCCAGCGAGCGCTTTGGCTAAAAACCTGGAAAGGTGATGCTCAGGCAAGAGCAAAATTGTGTACTATTCCATGCAGGGGTGAGTACCTATTTGGCCCTGTGCTGGATGATATCCTTGCGAAGGCAGAGGATAGGAAAAAAGGATTTCCTAAAGTATTTAATCGTACTTTCAGAAATGCCTTCAGAAGACGAATGCCTTTCCGGAGACCTCATTCAGACCGGGATTGGGAACCAACGGAGCAAAAGAAAAGAGGTGCATACTTCGGGGGCTCTTCATCATCATCAAGACGCAGACGTAACTATAGATAAGACTGATCTCCCAGTAGGGGGTAGATTAAAAAAAATTTCTTTAACCAATTGGCCAAAATAACATCTAGTAGCTGGATCTTAGGTATAGTTGCATCAGGGTTGAAACTAGAGTTTGAGAAAATGCCTCCAAATCATTATGTATTGACTACTCTTGATTCTTCGGACCAACAGCAGGCATTAGAAATAGAAATTCAGCAGTTGAGAAAGAAGCCTTAATATCTACTTTGTTAAATAGCCGAAAGGAGGTTACGACAAAAATTTATTCTAAAGTCTGGAAAATATTTCTTGCATTTCATCAGCATCCCCTGACAGACCATGTTCCAATTTCGGCTATTCTGGAATTTTTGCAGAAGGGCCGGGAATTGGGTTTGGCAGTTAATACTCTTAGGGTTCAAGTGTCAGCTTTAGGAGCCCTATATAACAGCAATGTGGCGGGAAATAGATGGATTTCTAGGTTTATTAAAGCTACTGAGCATAGTAACCCAGTTCATATAGCTAGATTGCCGCCATGGGATCTAAATTTGGTGTTAGGTGCGTTAACACAACCCCCTTTCGAACCATTAGATTCTGCCTCAATTAAGATTCTAACCCTAAAGACAGCTCTTCTGTTAAGGTACCTTCACACATAACGATTTCGTTAACGATATCGTTGCAACGTCACGCTTTTTGTGACGTAGCAACGATCCCGCTAACGATCTCGTTATAGTGTGACAGCGACCAACGATCAGGCCCCTGCTGGGAGATCGTTGGTTGTAGGGAATGATCAGGACCTTTATTTGGTCGCTGATCACCCGCTTTCACCCGCTAGATCGGCGTGTGTGACACCGATCCAGCGATGTGTTCACTTGTAACCAGGGTAAATATCGGTTTACTAAGCGCAGGGCCGCGCTTAGTAACCCGATATTTACCCTGGTTACCATTGTAAAAGTAAAAAAAAAACAAAAAACAAAACACTACATACTCACATTCCGATGTCTGTCACGTCCCCCGCCGTCACCGCTGTGCTCTGCTTTGCGGCCGGCGCTGACACAGTCAGTGCGGGAAGCTGACGGCGGGGGACGTGACAGACATCGGAATGTGAGTATGTAGTGTTTTGTTTTTTTTTTTCGTTTTTTTTTAACTTTTACAATGGTAACCAGGGTAAATATCGGGTTACTAAGCGCGGCCCTGCACTTAGTAACCCGATGTTCACCCTGGTTACCCGGGGACTTCGGCATCGTTGAAGACAGTTTCAACTATGCCGAAATCGTTCCCCTGATCGTTGGTCGCTGGAGAGAGCTGTCTGTGTGACAGCTCCCCAGCGACCACTGAACGACTTACCAACGATCACTGCCAGGTCGTATCGCTGGTCGTGATCGTTGGTAAGTCGTTAAGTGTAACGGTACCTTTAGCCTTAACTTCTGCTAGACGGGTTAAGGTACCTTCACACGAAGCGACGCTGCAGCGATAGCGACAACGATGCCGATCGCTGCAGCGTCGCTGTTTGATCGCTGGAGAGCTGTCACACAGACCGCTCTCCAGCGACCAACGATGCCGAGGTCCCCGGGTAACCAGGGTAAACATCGGGTTGCTAAGCGCAGGGCCGCGCTTAGTAACCCGATGTTTATCCTGGTTACCAGCGTAAAAGTAAAAAAAACAAACAGCACATACTTACATGCGTCCCCCAGCGTCTGCTTCCTGACACTGACTGAGCTCCGGCCCTAACAGCACAGCGGTGACGTCACCGCTGTGCTTTCACTTTCACTTTTAGGGCCGGCGCTCAGTAAGTGTCAGGAAGCAGACGCTGGGGGACGCATGTAAGTATGTGCTGTTTGTTTTTTTTACTTTTACGCTGGTAACCAGGGTAAACATCGGGTTACTAAGCGCGGCCCTGCGCTTGGTAACCCGATGTTTACCCTGGTTACCAGTGTAAAACATCGCTGGTATCGTTGCTTTTGCTTTCAAACACAACGATACACAGCGATCGGACGACCAAATAAAGTTCTGGACTTTATTCAGCGACCAGCGACATCACAGCAGGATCCTGATCGCTGCTGCGTGTCAAACGAAACGATATCGCTAGCCAGGACGCTTCAACGTCACGGATCGCTAGCGATGTCGTTTCGTGTGAAGGTACCTTTAGTGATATCCAAGTGTTATCAGTGGATCCTCCTTATCTAATGGTCTTTCAGGATAAAATTGTTTTGAAACCAGACCCAGCATACTTACCAAAGGTAGCTTCTAGGTTTCATAGGAGTCAGGAGATATATATTTACCATCCTTTTACGTTAATCCAGTCACAGCAGAAGAGCAGAAATGTCATACTCTAGATGTTAGAAGAGCAGTATTATAGTATTTAAATAGAACACAAATCTGGAGGCAGAGTAGGACTCTGTTTGTTTCTTTCCAGAGTCAAAAGAAAGGTTCGAGTGTCACAAAAGGTTCTATCGCCAGATGGATCAGGGATGCTATATGTCTTGCCTATTCCGTCAAAGGGGAACACCACCAAAAGGCATCAAGGCCCACTCCACTCGAGCTATGGCCTCATCCTGGGCAGAGAAGGCGGATGTTCCCATTGATATGATATGTAAGGCAGCAACGTGGTCATCTCCTTCCACCTTTTTTAAACACTATCGCCTTGATCTATCGGCAAATTCCAGCCTAGACTTTGGGCGTTCAGTACTTAGTGCTGTAATCCCTCCCAGATAAATAGTCTCTGAAAGTCTCTCGTAGTGGGTGCTGTCATGGCGATAGGAAAACCGATAGTTACTTACCGGTAATAGGATTTTACAGAGTCCACGACAGTCCACGGTCCCCCCCCCCCCCCCCCCCGGAATTATTCACTACTTTCCTGCACTGTTTGGAAGGTGTGCTGTTCTATTTTCACTCAATAGAGGTGATGGTATTTAGTGGTGTTTAAGGAATTATGATCATGTACTAATTAATTGGCGGTATCCCTTGTACTCTGGAACACAAACTGGAGAGGCGAGGGGGACCGCCCCTTTTTAACCTGTAGGTTCCTGTCCTGATGGTGGGCGGATCCCCTCTCTCGTAGTGGGTGCTGTCGTGGACTCTGTAAAATCCTATTACCGGTAAGTAACAACCGGTTTCTAAAATTTGGACAAAATATAAAAATTCTGCTAAAACTGCATGTAAAAAATAAATAAAAATAAATAAAATTAATAAAACATCCAAAAAATGCTTGAAATGAATGGCATCTATTGCGGGTGAAACTTGCTGCTATTTCCAGATTTTTTTTTTTATATTATTGGTGAGGTTTTTTAACCATAAAACGCATGAGGACTGTGAATCCGCATCTCACACTTGAATTTGAAGCCTCGGCCCCTTGTCCCTTTCAGAAGAAGACACTTGATGAAAAGATATAAAGTTGGGAAAAGTCGTTATTTAAGTCCCAGACACCGGCCATAAAAGGTAGGATGAGTGATCCACCAGGCGCTCGGAGACTTTGCCATGTTCTGTTGATGTCCCATAGTTTTCGAGCAACACATTATCAGCTCCGTGCCAGATACCGTGTGGATGGGATTGTGAGCAGAGAGTCCTGTCATGTGCTGATAAGTGTGGTGTGAATGAAGAGAGAAGAGTTTGCTCCATAATCCTCCATGAACTCTTCACTGTGAGCAAAGAGAAAGCCACCGGAATCTCTGAATTCTGCATTGATGATCCCAGTCTTCTTCCCGGAAGATACCAGTAATAATGCAATGAAACGGAGCAATGAAAAATATCCATCGTATGTAATTAATAGTCCCAACTTATAAAGTGGTGGATGTTATTGCGCACTAACACTATTTTATGCAATTTAGGTCTCAAGTGTCCGAGGGGCGTTATTAGGCATTCGGATGTCCTCTCGATTGAAGCCAGTTCCTGTTCCGTCGATTGATTATGATGACTTTCTCTAAATCTTGTGTGGTGCAAAAATGATCTGGCGCATGCTAAATTTTTATTTTTTTTTCCTGGCGTGGGATGAGAATTTTGCACATTCCTTGCGAATCGTTAGCTTTCATCTACAATCAGTTTTGAGCTGGACTTTCGAGCCACATGGCTGCTATCTTCCTAAACGAGAGTTTTGCATATTCCTTTCGAATCGTTGGCTTTCATTCTGCAATCCGTTTTGAGCTTAACTTGTGAACACATGGCTTCTATCTTCCAAAACCGTTCCACACTCCTATCCATTGGCTGTGCCTGTAATTGCAATTCAACTCCAATTAAGTGAATGGGTCTGAGTTACAATACCCATACAACCCATGGATACACGTGGCACTGTTTATGCAAGAAAGCAGCCACGTGATTCAATTTTGGACACCCGTTCAGATAAAAAAAAAATAATGTGTCAAAAACCGTACAACTAAGTTATAAAACTTAATATGTTTCATATCTCACAGGTGTACTGATTCATTTGTCACAGGTATATGATTCATTTGTCGCAGGTGTACTGATTCGTTTGTCGCAGGTGTACTGATTAATTTGTCGCAGGTGTACTGATTAATTTGTCGCAGGTGTACTGATTCGTTTGTCGCAGGTGTACTGATTCGTTTGTCGCAGGTGTACTGATTCGTTTGTCGCAGGTGTACTGATTAATTTGTCGCAGGTGTACTGATTCGTTTGTCGCAGGTGTACTGATTCGTTTGTCGCAGGTGTTCTGATTCGTTTGTCGCAGGTGTACTGATTCGTTTGTCGCAGGTGTACTGATTCGTTTGTCGCAGGTGTACTGATTCGTTTGTCGCAGGTGTACTGATTCGTTTGTCGCAGGTGTACTGATTCGTTTGTCGCAGGTGTACTGATTCGTTTGTCGCAGGTGTACTGATTCGTTTGTCGCAGGTGTACTGATTCATTTGTCGCAGGTGTACTGATCTTCTCCCTCTCTTCCAGTCCAAGGTTCAGCAGCTCCACAACTTGTGCTTCACACAGCAGAAAGGTTTCAGGACCCGCTTGTCATCAGAACTTTGTATGAAGGGGCTTGTTGACTGTTTTAATCACTAAGCCAGTCCCGTTTTGTTTTAATGCATCAGCCCTGCCAGTGAAGAGGGATGGCATACCTATTAAACTGAGCTCCCTTCTCACAAAGCTCTGACGACCAGCTGATACACTAAACTCTCTCCTGTGTGGAGGACAGGGCTGTAACTTCCTTTAAGGCCAGTCTCACACGTCCAGATAATTCCGGTACCGGAAAAATCTGTATCGGAGTTATCTGTGTCCGTGTGCTCACGTGGCACATCAGTGTGGCACACGTGCGGCAGCCGTGTGCCGCCTGTGCGCCGACTGAGTACCACACGGACCGTGCAGGAGACAGCGCTACAGTAAGCGCTGTCCCCTGCTTTGGGTGCTGAAGCCGGAATTCATTCCTTCTTCCCAGCAGCGTTCGCTGGAGAGAAGGAATGAAAAATCATTGTTTTTTTGTGGTTAAAATAAAGTTCCCGGTAACCTCCCCCCTCCCACCCCCTGTGCGCCCGCCCATCCGCTGGAAATAAAATACTCACCCAGCTCCCTCGATGCTTCCTCTCAGCGTCGCAGCTTGTCCTGTATGAGTGGTCACGTGGTGCCGCTCATTAGTGATGAATATGCGGTTCCACCTCCCATAGGGGTGGAGCCGCATATTCATCACTGTAATGAGCGGCACCAGGTGACCACTCATACTGGACAAGCTGCGACGCTGAGAGGAAGCATCGAGGGAGCTGGGTGAGTATTTTAATGCCAGCGGGCGGGCGCACAGGGGGTGGGAGGCGGCAGGTGACAAGAATCTTTTATTTTAAACACAAAAATAATAAAAAAAAAAAACATTGATTTTTCATTCCTTCACTCCAGCGAACTCTGCTGGGGAGAAGAAAAAAATGGCGGCTTCAGCACCACACGCTGGGGGGACAGCGCTTACTGTAGCGCTGTCTCCTGCATGGCACATGGACAGCATCCGTGTGCGGTACGTGTTTACATGGACCCATTGACTTTAATGGGTCCGTGCGCTCCCACGAACACTGACATGTCTCCGTGTTTTTCAAACGGACACACGGTCCATGAAAACACGCTGACATGTGCAGAGACACATTGATTTTAATGTGTCTACGTGAGTCAGTGTCTCCGGTACATGAGGAAACTGTCACCTCACGTACCGGAGCCACTGACGTGTGATACAGGCCTAAGTGTAATGTAGGGTAAGTGCTACTGTTCTTATGAATCCGGCACTGTTTTTCTTTTGTTCCTGCGCCTGTCCCTTCCTGAGAGATGGCCCTCTCTTCCTTGTAAATTAATGTATTCGTGTTAGCCAAGTGGGCATGACCCTTGAGCAGATTCCCACAGAGAAAAGTGGATGACCACTCCCCTTTGGCTAATGACTACATTTATATACAGGAAAAGAGGTTCATATCTCTGGAATGGAGAGGGGCAGGAACAAAAGAAAAACACCGGGTTTGAGAGATCAGAAAAAATACATGTTTGCGGTAAGTGATGGGTCCTCCTCGAGTCTTTTATCCTTGCCAAGTATTGCCCTCTCTCATATTTTGTCGACTGCTAGATTATTATTGTCCCAAGAAGGCATATACTGCTTATATTATGACATATCTTGTTGGCATGGTCTTTAACGCATCTCTAAGAGTCTTCTTGATGACAACGCCCAGTTGGCTAAAATATTATACTTATATACAGGGAAAGGTGGTCATATCTCAGAGACCGAGAAGCGCAGGTGCCAAAAATAAACCATGACAGATTCAGGAAAAAAGTGCCAATAATACCAGATAAAGAAATAAAGTATTTATGGCATTTGTCAGGTCCCCTTAAATGTCCTATTTTACTTGTGGGATCGGTCTGCAGAATCCCTCTGGTATCGGTGGCATCTTCCTCCCTTAACATCACCTTCCATAGGCATCAGTTGGGCAAATGTCACCCGTCAGCCGGCAGATTTGTGTATCGTTTGTACTTCTCGCTATGGCACCACAGTTGCCGGCCCTGGGCATAAATCGTCATTTTGCTCCAGGTCACCATAGGGGGTGCATCTGGCTGATGAAAGGATTTGGCCTTCTTGTGCTTTTCTTGTATTCTTATGATGGCTGAATAAATCTGCATTAAGAATGTAGATCATTTCCACATTTAGGAATACATTGATTTGCGAGTTAAGTTTCTTGCTGATGTAGAAGCAAACATGAGCTCGGGTCCGGGGAGCGAAACCACCGAGCCGGCCAGAGACCTTGTTAATATTCATGGCTGCACAGCAGTGGCGGAGCTGCCGGTACAACGCTCTGCTGACTGATTGCTCTGATTTAATACCGTACAGACTTTGTACTGGTTTAACGGCTGAGAGATTATACTTACTAAGGCCCCTTCACTAAATAACAAATCTTGCAAGTCACGGCCTGGAGGCGTTCATTCATGATAGTATTTGGGCTCCATAGCGCACAACAAGAAAAAGACAAAAGTGGTGAGGTCAACAACCAACCCTCAAAAATAAAAAAAATATACCCGCGACTGCCTACTTTCACAGCACCGTTTTAGTCTGTAGACGTGTCTGGTATTGCAGTTCAACACCATAAATTCAGTCTAAGGGTACCGTCACACAGTGCCATTTTGATCGCTACGACGGCACGATCCGTGACGTCGCAGCGATCGTATGATTATTGCTCCAGCGTCGTAGACTGCGGTCACACGTTGCAATCACGGCGCTGGAGCGATGCCGAAGTCCCCGGGTAACCAGGGTAAACATTGGGTTACTAAGCGCAGGGCCGCGCTTAGTAACCCGATGTTTACCCTGGTTACCAGCGTAAACGTAAAAAAAAAAAACAGTACATACTCACATTCCGGTGTCTGTCCCCCGGCGTTCTGCTTCTCTGCACTGTGTAAGCACCATAGCCGGAAAGCACAGCGGTGACATCAGACGTCACCGCTGTGCTCGCTTTCTGGCCGGCAGGCGCTCACAGTGCAGAGAAGCTGAGACGCCGGAGGACAGACACCGGAATGTGAGTATGTACTGTTTGTTTTTTTTTACGTTTACGCTGGTAACCAGGGTAAACATCGGGTTACTAAGCGCGGCCCTGCGCTTAGTTACCCGATGTTTACCCTGGTTACAAGCGAACACATCGCTGGATCGCTGTCACACACAACGATCCAGCGATGTCAGCGGGTGATCAAGCGACGAAAGAAAGTTCCATACGATCTGCTACGACGTACGATTCTCAGCAGGGTCCCTGATCGCTGCTGCGTGTCAGACACTGCGATATCGTATGGATATCGCTGGAACGTCACGAATCGTACCGTCGTAGCGATCAAAATTGCACTGTGTGACGGTACCCTAACTGCAATACCACACATTGCCTGTTGACCAGAGTGGTGCTGTTTCACTGTTTTACAATATTGGTATATAGAGCTGTATTTCTCGTACAAAATTATATATAAGCATCAATACATATCCAGATTTTTGGCGTCACTTATTAGAAAAATGCAAGTGATGGGGAGAGAGAAGAAAAGGTAGAAGCTTTTCTCCCATAAAAACTAAAGGCTGGGGCATGCTGAAATCAAACATGCCTGACCCTTCTTTTCCACAACATCTGCATGTGTGATGAGGTCCCGTCACTTTTGTCAGGTCAAGTAAGTTGTTGCCAAATTTACGAAAAGGTTGAAGCCCTGACAGTTGTGTGAACAGAGTCTAATGGGTATATGCACACTGGTTGGGAGGCAGCAGATTGTTGTTCAATCACCTGACCGCCATGGCCTGTGATTGGCTGCAGCCATAGATGACATCCCGTTCTAGTCACTTGTCCGTTACAGCCAATCACAGGCATCGGGTTAAAGAAGAAGCGGAAATGATTTCTTCCTGTCCTATCGGTGACCTGGAGAGTATAGCTTCTTTATTATTTTATCTTACGCCTTGCCTTTTGGGGAGATTTCGGACAATCCATTTAAGGGGAAATCCTCATTCATATTTAGTACATTTTATTTGCTTTCCTTATATCTTATTAATGTCTTATTTCTTTAGCTGCCCCCATTAATACTACCAAAAATAAAATGGTTTCTCAGTTAAAAATCCAAAAAATTGCATTGTTACCATGATGTGAATTTGCATTAATACGTATTGCTCAGCCAGATGTAAAACATGAAACCTCACAGACTGGAGGAGAATCCTACGATGTCTTGTGAATTGACTTAGTAATTGCCTATTGTTGGGTGGCTGCAGCCATCACGTTCCCTGTAGATCAGCATCACTCCGTGCTGCTGCTGCACATCACATCCTGACTTGTCTGCTGCCTCTTTTTTTCTGCTCCCTTTGTCTGGATGTTGGGTGTGTGTCTCCTTTGTCCCTTCACAGAAGCACAGATTGTTCTTGTCTGGTTTATCTCAATGAAAGGATGGCGCTGAGGGGCACAGCTGGTGTCTACTGGCCGGCCCTTACGGCCACTTAAGAGTGACCCTGTGTAGCTCCCAGGCTTTGTGTGTGTCATATTGACTGCTGCCGTATTCTGAAATGGTCCTAAGTGGTTTAGTAGACCCCGGGGACACCAGCGAATAAGAAAATTACATTTGTTATATTCATTTAAATAAATACACGTGGAAATAAAGCCACATTATTAGCCAAAATATATTTGTTACTGTTAATGTTTTTTCCAGGTCCAGTTATGGTCTTCTCTGGAAATATATTGGTTACGGTCATCATGTCTTTTACATGTTCCATCATGGTCTTCTTTTGAAATGTGTTGGTTAGTGTCATCGTGTCTTCTCAGTGTCCAGTTATGGTCTTCTCTGGAAATGTATTGGTTAATGCCATCATGTCTTCTCCATGTCCAGTCATGGTCTTCTCTAGAAATGTGTTAGTTAGTGTCATCATGTATAAACCATATCCAGTCACGATCTTCTGCCAAAATGTACTGGTTAGTGTCATCAACTCTTCTCCATGTCCAGTCATGGTCTTCTCTAGAAATGTATTGGTTAGTGTCATCATGTCTTCTCCATGTTCAGTCATGGTCTTCTCGAGAAATGTATTGGTTAGTGTCATGTCTTCTCCATGCCCAGTCATGGTCTTCTCTGGAAATGTATTGTTTAGTGTCATCATGTCTTCTCAATGTTCAGTCATGGTCTTCTCTAGAAATGTATAGTAAATGCAGAAACCTCAGTGACATATGTCATAAGGTAAGGCTAGACATAGCCTATCCACATAGCAGCAAAAACAAATACCCACGCCAAGAATTATGAATGAAGGAGAAAAGAGAGCATTCAGGTATATATAGTAAAAAATAAATTTATTAGTAATATAGCAAAACACATGTGAACAATAATCATCAGAGGTTACACATAATAGAGCGATAGCAGGATAGAAACCGAGAAGCCAGGGAATCCATATTTGCAACTGTCCATGTAAACATTAAAGAATTTAAGTAAAGTGCCAGTGTACTAATTGAAATGGTAAGGTCGCCACTCCAACCAAATATACAGTTAGGTCCATATATATTTGGACAGAGACAACATTATTCTAATTTTGGTTCTAGACATTACCACAATAAATTTTAAACAAAACGATTCAGATGCAGTTGAAGTTCAGACTTTCAGCTTTCATTTGAGGGTATCCACATTAAAATTGGATGAAGGGTTTAGGAGTTTCAGCTCTTTAACATGTGCCACCCTGTTTTTAAAGGGACCAAAAGTAATTGGACAGATTAAATAATTGTAAATAAAATGTTCATTTCTAGTACTTGGTTGAAAATCCTTTGTTGGCAATGACTGCCTGAAGTCTTGAACTCATGGACATCACCAGACGCTGTGTTTCCTCCTTTTTGATGCTCTGTCAGGCCTTCACTGCGGTGGTTTTCAGTTGCTGTTTGTTTGTGGGCCTTTCTGTCTGAAGTTTAGTCTTTAACAAGTGAAATGCATGCTCAATTGGGTTCAGATCAGGTGACTGACTTGGCCATTCGAGAATATTCCACTTCTTTGCTTTAATAGACTCCTGGGTTGCTTTGGCTTTATGTTTTGGGCCATTGTCCATCTGTAGTATGAAACGACGACCAATCAGTTTGGCTGCATTTGGCTGGATCTGAGCACACAGTATGGCTCTGAATACCTCAGAATTCATTCGGCTGCTTCTGTCCTGTGTCACATCATCAATAAACACTAGTGACCCAGTGCCACTGGCAGCCATGCATGCCCAAGCCATCACACTGCCTCCACCGTGTTTTACAGATGATGTGGTATGCTTTGGATCATGAGCTGTACCACGCCTTCGCCATACTTTTCTCTTTCCATCATTCTGGTAGAGGTTGATCATGGTTTCATCTGTCCAAAGAATGTTCTTCCAGAACTGTGCTGGCTTTTTTAGATGTTTTTTAGCAAAGTCCAGTCTAGCCTTTTTATTTTTGACACTTATGAGTGGCTTGCACCGTACAGTGAACCCTCTGTATTTACTTTCATGCAGTCTTCTCTTTATGGTAGATTTGGATATTGATACGCCGACCTCCTGGAGAGTGTTGGTCACTTGGTTGGCTGTTGTGAAGGGGTTTCTCTTCACCATGGAGATTATTCTGCGATCATCCACCACTGTTGTCTTCCGTGGGCACCCAGGTCTTTTTGCATTGATGAGTTCACCAGTGCTTTCTTTCTTTCTCAGGATGTACCAAACTGTAGATTTTGCCACTCCTAATATTGTAGCAATTTTTCAGATGTTTTTTTTTTCTGTTTTCGCAGCTTAAGGATGGCTTGTTTCACCTGCATGGAGAGCTCCTTTGACCGCATGTTTACTTCACAGCAAAACCTTCCAAATGCAAGCACCACACCTCAGATCAACTCCAGGCCTTTTATCTGCTTAATTGAGAATGACATAATGAAGGGATTGCCCACACCTGTTCATGAAATAGCCTTGGAGTCAATTGTCCAATTACTTTTGGTCCCTTTAAAAACAGGGTGGCACAGGTTAAGGAGCTGAAGCTCCTAAACCCTTCATCCAATTTTAATGTGGATACCCTCAAATGAAAGCTGAAAGTCTGAACTTCAACTGCATCTAAATTGTTTTGTTTAAAATTCATTGTGGTAATGTCTATAACCAAAATTAGAAAAAGGTTGTCTCTGTCCAAATATATATGGACCTAACTGTATAATGCAATTAATAGACAAAAAATAAAAAAAAATAAAAAAAATCACCAGGAGGGCAGAACTTACCAGTGTCAGAGCAAGGAGGGACCCTGGGCCAGGTGTAGAGAGACCCCGACGCACATTTCGCGTGTCAAATGCACGTTAATGTCTACTCCATGTCCAGTCACGGTCTTCTCTGGAAATGTATTGGTTAACCCCTTCATGACCCAGCCTATTTTGACCTTAATGACCTGGCCGTTTTTTGCAATTCTGACCAGTGTCCCTTTATGAGGTAATAACTCAGGAACGCTTCAACGGATCCTTGCGGTTCTGAGTTTGTTTTTTCCTGACATATTGGGCTTCATGTTAGTGGTAAATTTAGGTCGATATTTTTTGCGTTTATTTGTGAAAAAAATGGAAATTTGGCAAAAATTTTGAAAATTTCGCAATTTTCAAATTTTGAATTTTTATTCTGTTAAACGAGAGAGTTATGTGACACAAAATAGTTAATAAATAACATTACCCACATGTCTACTTTACATCGGCACAATTTTGGAAAAAACATTTTTTTGCTAGGAAGTTATAAGGGTTAAAATTTGACCAGCGATTTCTCATTTTTACAACTAAATTTACAAAACCATTTTTTTTTTTAGGGACCACCTCACATTTGAAGTCCATTTGAGGGGTCTATATGGCTGAAAATACCCAAAAGTGACACCATTCTAAAAACTGCACCCCTCAAGGTGCTCAAAACCACATTCAAAAAGTTTATTAACCCTTCAGGTGCTTCACAGCAGCAGAAGCAACATGGAAGGAAAAAATGAACATTTAACTTTTTAGTCACAAAAATGATCTTTTAGCAACAATTTTTTTATTTTCCCAAGGGTAAAAGGAGAAACTGGACCCCGAAAGTTATTGTACAATTTGTCCTGAGTACGCCGATACCCCATATGGGGGGTGAACCACTGTTTGGGCGCATGGCAGGGCTCGGAAGGGAAGGAGCGCTAATTGACTTTTTCTATGAAAAATTGGCTCCAATCTTTAGCGGACACCATGTCGCGTTTGGAGAGCCCCTGTGTGCCTAAACATTGGAGCTCCCCCACAAGTGACCTCATTTTGGAAACTAGACCCCCCAAGGAGCTTATCTAGATGCATAGTGAGCACTTTGAACCCCCAGGTGCTTCACAAATTGATCCGTAAAAATGAAAAAGTACTTTTTTTCACAAAAAAATTTCTTTTAGCCTCAATTGTTTTCATTTTCACATGGGCAACAGGATAAAATGGATCCTAAAATGTGTTGGGCAATTTCTCCTGAGTACACTGATACCTCATATGTGGTCACAAACCACTGTTTGTGCACATGACAAGGCTCTGAAGGGAAGGAGCACCATTTGACTTTTGAATGAAAAATTAGATCCAATCGTTAGCAGACACCATGTCGTGTTTGGAGAGCCCCTTTGTGCCTAAACATTGGAGCTCCCCCACATGTGACCCCATTTTGGAAACTAGACCTTCCATGGAACTAATCTAGATGTGCGGTGACCACTTTAAACCCCCAAGTGCTTCACAGAAGTTTATAACGCAGAGCCGTGAAAATAAAAAATCATTTTTCTTTCCTCAAAAATTATTTTTTAGCCCTCAATTTTTTATTTTTACAAGAGTAACAGGAGAAATTGGACCCCAAAAGTTGTTGTCCAGTTTGTCCTGAGTACGCTGATACCCCATATGTGGGGGGGAACCACTGTTTGGGCACATGTCGGGGTTCAGAAGGGAAGTAGTGACGTTTTGGAATGCAGACTTTTATGGAATGGTCTGCGGGCATCATGTTACGTTTGCAGAGCCCCTGATGTGCCTAAACAGTAGAAACCCCTCTCAAGTGACCTTATTTTGGAAACTGGACCCCCCAAGGAACTTATCTAGATGTGCGGTGAGCTCTTTGAACCCCCAAGTGCTTCACAGAAGTTTATAACGCAGAGCCATGAAAATAAAAAAAATAATTTTTCTTTCCTCAAAAATTATGTTTTAGCAAGCAATTTTTTATTTTCACAAGGGTAACAGGAGAAATTGGACCCCAATAGTTGTTGCCCAGTTTGTCCTGAGTATGCTGGTACCCCATATGTGGGGGTAAACCACTGTTTGGGCGCACGTCAGGGCTCGGAAGGGAGGGAGCACCATTTGACTTTTTGAACGCAAGATTGGCTGGAATCAATGGTGGCGCCATGTTGCGTTTGGACACCCCTGATGTGCCTTAACAGTGGAAACCCCTCAATTCTAACTTTAACACTAACCGCAACACACCCCTAACCCTAATCCCAACTCTAGCCATAACCCTAATGCCAACCCTAACCCCAACACACCCCTAACCACAACCCTAACCCCAACACACCCCTAACCCTAATCCCAACCCTAATCCTAACCCTAATCCCAACCCTAACCACAACCCTAGCCCCAACACACCCCTAACCACAACCCTAACCCCGACACACCCCTACCCCTAACCACAACCCTAACCCCGACACACCCCTACCCCTAACCACAACCCTAGCCCCAACACATCCCTAACCATAACCCTAACCACGAGCCTAATCTTAACCCTATTTCCAACCCTAACTCTAATTCCAACCCTAACCCTAAGGCTATGTGCCCACGTTGCGGACTCGTGTGAGATTTTTCCGCACCATTTTTGAAAAATCCGCAGGTAAAATGCATTGCGTTATACCTGCTTATTTACCGTGGATTTCCAGTGTTTTTTTGTGCGGATTTCACCTGCGGATTCCTATTGAGGAACAGGTGTAAAACGCTGCGGAATCCACGCTGCGGAATCCGCACAAAGAATTGAAATGCTGCAGAAAATACAATGTAGCGTTTCCGCGTGGTATTTTCCGCACCATGGGCACAGCGGATTTGGTTTTCCACAGGTTTACATGGTACTGTAAACCTGATGGAAAACTGCTACGAATCCGCAGCAGCCAATCCGACGCGGATCCGCAGCCAAATCCGCACCGTGTGCACATAGCCTAATTCTAACCGTAACCCTAATTCTAACCCTAGCCCTAACCCTAACCCTAGTTCTAACTCTAACCCTAGTGGAAAAATATAAGTAAATATATTTTCTTTTTTTTTATTATTGTCCCTACTTATGGGGGTGATAAAGGGGGGGGGGGTCATTTACTATTTTTTTTATTTTGATCACTGTGATAGGTTTTATCACAGTGATCAAAATGTACCTGGAACGAATTCGGCGGGCACACTACGCATGCGCCCGCCATTTTGGAAGATGGCGCCCATGGAGCAGACGGACGGACACCGGGAGGCTCGGTAAGTATGGGGGGGGATCGGAGCACGGGGGGGGGGGGGATCGGAGCGAGGGGGGAGCGGACAGGAGGACGGGGGAGCGGACAGGCGGATGGTGGGGAGCGTAGCACAGGACTGAGGACTGGGGAGGCGATCGGTGGCGGTGGGGGGGGGGGGGAGATCAGGGTTTCCAGCCATGACCGATGATATTGCAGCATCGGCCATGGCAGGATTGTAATATTTCACCATTTTCATAGGTGAAATATTACAAATCGCTCTGATTGGCTGTTTTGTTTCACTTTCAACAGCCAATAAGAGCGATCGTAGCCACGGGTGGGGGGGGGGGGGTTGTGTGTAGCCACCCCCCCTGGGCTGAAGTACCACTCCCCCTGTCCCTGCAGATCGGGTGAAATTGGAGTTAACCATTTCACCCGGTCTGCAGGGACGCGATCATTCCATGACGCCACATAGGCGTCACAGGTCAGATTGGCACCGACTTTCATGACATAGGCGTCAAAGCTTGGGAAGGGGTTAAGGTCCTCACACAATGATATTTCAGTTGTATCAATTAATCATCTATCAACGGATAGGCACTAATTGTTAGATCTGTGATGTGTCTGACTGCTGAAACTCCTCACTGAATTTCAGAATGGGGGACCCATATGCCCTGTTCAAATGAAGCAGTGGTCGCCCGTGCCGATCCATTCAAAGTTTGAGACTTTTGAAAGCTTAGCAATTTTTCTTCTCTACTTCAGTCAGTCCTGTACTCTCTGAATGAAGCTACAACACCCATATGCATCTTCCACTCTGATTACTTAATATTATTGGCCCAAGACCTTCAGCTACGCTACTGGGGATCTAATGAATTCTGTCCTCTCCTCGGTTTGGGCAGGAGCAGTGTTGTCTTGTAGACCATGTTGCTGATGCCTGACACTAAGGCAGTGTGCACACGTTGCTGATTTTTCGCGTTTTTTTTTCGCTAGAAAAACGCTATCAAACCGCAAAAAAAAAAACCAGCATACATTAAGCATCCCATCATTTAGAATGAATTCCGCAATTTTTGTGCACATGATGCGTTTTTTTTTCCGCGAAAAAAACTCATCGCGGTAAAAAACGCATGTTAATTAATTTTGCGTGTTTTTTTGCGGATTTCCCACTATATAATGCATTGGAAAATGTCCGGAAAAATCCGCAAAAAAAAACGCACCAAAAACTCACAAAAAACGCTGTAAAAACGCGCAAAAAAAACGCATGCAGATTTTTTGCAGATTTCTTGCAGAAAATTTCAGGTTTTTCTCAGGAAATTTCTGCAATAAATCCTGAATGTGTGCACATAGCCCCTAAGTGTCATGTCCCTGAATGGACACTGACGTTTTTCCCAGATTTTAGGATGTAGATATCGTAGTATTTTATGATTGTGATCTCTACAAGGTCTCCATGACCTAGCAAATTCTGAGCAGACGTGTCATCAGACCTCTCCATAAAGCAGCCTTCAGTTGTTTTTTGTTTTTTTTAATTGTACACCTGGGAATACAGAATTAAAGGATTATCCAAATAGTGGACTACCCCTTTACGTATGAAAAGGGATTAAATAAGATTCCTTAAGATAATGCACGGTTTCTGCTCCAAAAACTCCTCGAAATACTCTGTGCACATAGCCACCTTCTGCTGTAAGAACCTCCTCAAAAAACTGTGTGCACACATAGCCTTACAAGTATTTTTAGTTTCTTTAGCTTTTACGCCAGTTTAGTGGATCTTGGGAACAGCTGTGCCATATGTTTATGCCGTTGTCTTGTACATGGTCTATTCAGATCCATATGTACATCTGTGTGTAATATTTCAGCTTCCGTACTTACTAACATCAGCACTGACTTTAAACTGAGAATTTAACATCAGCACTGACTTTAAACTGAGAATTCAATCTTTGACATGTGTTTACACATGGCTCATGGGTAACAGGACCACACAAAAAACTATTCCTATATTTTATCTCAATGTTAAAATTAACCTACCCTTAAAATTATAGACTGTTCATGTCTTTAGTCAGTGGGCAAACTTACAAAATCAGCAAGGGATCAAATACTTAGTTCCCTCACTGTATCTATCTAAGTAATATAAATACATGTAAATATGTGAGTGGCACTGACATCTATATATCTATATATCTATGTATTCTATATGTGTGTATGTATGTATGTATGTATGTATGTATGTATGTATGTATATATATATATATGATGACTGCTTTGCACACTCTTGGCATTCTCTTGATGAGCTTCAAGAGGTAGTCACCGGAAATGGTCTTCCAACAATCTTGAAGGAGTTCCCAGAGATGCTTAGCACTTGTTGTCCCTTTTGCCTTCACTCTGCGGTCCAGCTCACCCCAAACCATCTCGATTGGGTTCCGGTCTGGTGACTGTGGAGGCTAGGTCATCTGACGTAGCACCCCATCACTCTCCTTCTTGGTCAAATAGCCCTTACACAGCCTGGAGGTGTGTTTGGGTTTATTGTCCTGTTGAAAAATAAATGATGGTCCAACTAAACGCAAACCGGATGCAATAGCATGCCGCTGCAAGATGCTGTAGTAGCCATGATGGTTCAGTATGCCTTCAATTTTGAATAAATCCCCAACAGTGTCACCAGCAAAGCACCCCCACACCATGACACCACCTTCTCCATGCTTCACGATGGGAACCAGGCATGTAGAGTCCTTCCGTTCACCTTTTCTGTGTCGCACAAAGAGACACTGTGGTTGGAACCAAAGATCTCATATTTGGACTCATCAGACCAAAGCACAGATTTCCACTGGTCTAACATCCATTCCTTGTGTTCTTTAGCCCAAACAAGTCTCTTCTGCTTGTTGCCTGTCCTTAGCAGTGGTTTCCTAGCAGCTATTTTACCATGAAGGCCTGCTGCACAGTCTCCTCTTAACAGTTGTTGTAGAGATGTGTCTGCTTCTAGAACTCTGTGTGGCATTGACCTGGTCTCTAATCTGAGCTGCTGTTAACCTGCGATTTCTGAGGCTGGTGACTTGGATAAACTTATCCTCAGAAGCAGAGGTGACTCTTGGTCTTCCCAACCCCATTTATAAGGCAAGAAATCCCACTTATTAAACCTGACAGGGCACACCTGTGAAGTGAAAACCATTCCCGGTGACTACCTCTTGAAGCTCATCAAGAGAATGCCAAGAGTGTGCAAAGCAGTCATCAAAGCAAAAGGTGGCTACTTTGAAGAACCTAGAATATAAGACATAATTTCAGGTGTTTCACACTTTTTTGTTAAGTATCTAATTCCACATGTGTTAATTCATAGTTTTGATGCCTTCAGTGTGAATTTGCAATTTTCATAGTCATGAAAATACAGAAAAATCTTTAAATGAGAAGGCGTCCAAACTTTTGGTCTGTATTGTATACCGTATATACTCGAGTATAAGCCAACCCGAGTATAAGCCGACCCCCCTAATTTTGCCACAAAAAACTGGGAAAACTTAATGACTCGAGTATAAGCCTAGGGTGGGAAATGCAGCAGCTACCGGTAAATGTCAAAAGTAAAAATAGATACCAATAAAAGTAAAATTAATTGAGATATCAGTAGGTTAAGTGTTTTTGAATATCCATATTGAATCAGGAGCCCCATATAATGCTCCATAAAGTTTATGATGGCCCCATAAGATGCTCCATATTAAAATAGGCCCCATATAATCCTGCATAAAGGTTAATAATGGCCCATAAGATGCTCCATAGACACATTTGCCCAATATAATGCTGCACAAATGTTGATTATGGCCCTAGAAGATGCTCCATAAATATATTTGCCCCATATAGTGCTGCACAAACGTTATGGCCCCATAAGATGCTCCATACAGACACTTGCCCCATATAGTGCTGTACAAACGTTATGGCCCCATACAGACACTTGCCACATATAGTGCTGCACAACCGTTATGGCCCCATACAGACACTTGCCCCATATAGTGCTGTACAACCGTTATGGCCCCATACAGACACTTGCCCCATATAGTGCTGCACAACCGTTATGGCCCCATACAGACACTTGCCCCATATAATGCCGCACAAACGTTATGGCCCCATACAGACACTTGCTCCATATAGTGCTGCACAAACGTTATGGCCCCACAAGATGCTCCATACAGACACTTGCCCCATATAGTGCTGGACAAACGTTATGGCCCCATACAGACACTTGCCTCATATAGTGCTGTACAAACGTTATGGCCCTATACAGACACTTGCCCCATATAATGCTGCACAAACGTTATGGCCCCATAAGATGCTCCATACAGACACTTGCCCCATATAGTGCTGCACAAACGTTATGGGCCCCATAGATGCTCCATACAGACACTTGCCCCATATAGTGCTGGACAAACGTTATGGCCCCACAAGATGCTCCATACAGACACTTGCCCCCATATAGTGCTGGACAAACGTTATGGCCCCATACAGACACTTGCCCCATATAGTGCTGTACAAACGTTATGGCCCCATACAGACACTTGCCCCATATAGTGCTGTACAAACGTTATGGCCCCATAAGATGCTCCATACAGACACTTGCCCCATATAGTGCTGCACAAACGTTATGGCCCCATAAGATGCTCCATACAGACACTTGCCCCATTTGCTATTGCTGCGATAAAAAAAAATCACATACTCACCTCTCCGTCGCTCAGGCCCCCGGCACTTTCAATATTGACCTGACTTTGTTCCGGCGCCGCTCCATCTTCGGCGTCTTCTGCACTGACGTTCAGGCAGAGGGCGCGCACTAACCACGTCATCGCGCCCTCTGACCTGAGCGTCACTGCAAAAGACGCTGGAGACGGAGTGGTTTATATTGGTTTATATTGCGCAGCGCTCCCCTCTCCGTTATACTCACCTGTGGAGCCGCATATTCATTACTGTAATGAGCGGTACCATGTGAACGCTGAGCACAGGAAGAAGCTGCCGGGGAAGCCTGGGACCTGCAGGGACCGCACCAGGAGCAGGTGAGTATAATTACACAGCCCCTGCTTCCCCTCCCCTGCCGACCCCTGGGTATGACTCGAGTATAAGCCGAGAGGAGGACTTTCAGCCCCCAAAAATAAGCTGAAAATCTCGGCTTATACTCAAGTATATACGGTGTGTGTATATATATATATATATATATATATATATTTGCCAGCTTTTACAAGGAGATCTGTGTGTAAAAGTCAGACAGCACTCGCATGGTCTTAGTGCTGTGATTTTTTTTTCTCTCTCACCCATTGACTTCTATTGCAGGATGAGATCCGATTACAATTACTGCATGCTGCAAGTTTTTTCCAGTCCGATCGTGATCCGATCGAGCTGGAAAAAAAGCACAGATGAACACACAATGATAGAATACCATTGGTCCGAATGCAATCTGATTTTTAAAAGGATTGCATTCGTCCGATTTCATCGCAAGTGGGAATGAGCCCTTACTGTTCGGGTTCGGCCCCCTGAACACCGGGTGTTTGTTGCGCTGTGCATGACAGTGCAGCAAACACCACTTCTGATTGGCGATAAAATCATTGCCACTGGTCAGGCAGCTGCATTTCCCACGCTGTCAAATGACAGCGTGAACCAGCAGCTGTGATTGGAGGTAAAAAGTTCACCTCCGCTCACTGGCGTTGGCTGATCGGACTACTGCTCCCATCAGCCTACGCCTGCTGCCGCTAATAACCGCGAGAGCAAGAGCGGTGATGGGAGTATTCATCAGCCGGCTCCTTCGCTGTAAATAATGATAATAATAAAAAAAAACCTGTTGTGGTTTCCCCTGTATTTTTGATAACCAGCCAGCAAAACTGACATCTGAGAGCTGCAACCCTCAGCTGTTAGTGTTAGCAAGGGTGGTTATCAAGAATAGAGGGGTCCCCACGTTGGTTGTTAGTTTATTATTTAAATAAAAAAAAGGGCAACCAGCCTTGCTAAAGCAAACAGCTGAGCGCTGGTTTTCTCAGGCTGGTAAGGGGCCATGGATATTGCCCCTCCTCACCCAGCCTAAAAACAGCAGCCCTCAGCTGCCCAGAAAAGACGCATCTATTAGATGCGCTAATTCTGGCGCTTTGGCTGCCTCTTCACACTTGCCCTGGCCGTGGGCTTGATGTCACCTGACAATACAAAAGTTGACATCAACCCCAAAAATATGAACCCCACTTGCCACTCGCCAATCTCTACTCCCGTTCCACTGAAATGTTGTGAAGTTTGCTCAAAAATTTCAGACGTACATAAAAACACTGTATGGAGGGAATGAAGTAAATTTACTCAAAAATTCTACAACTTTTTAACCCCTTCATGACCCAGCCTATTTTGGCCTTAATGACCTGGCCGTTTTTTGCAATTCTGACCAGTGTCCCTTTATGAGGTAATAACTCAGGAACGCTTCAACGGATCCTAGCGATTCTGAGATTGTTTTTTCGTGACATATTGGGCTTCATGTTAGTGGTAAATTTAGGTCGATAATTTCTGAGTTTATTTGTAAAAAAAACGGAAATTTGACGAAAATTTTGAAAATTTCGCAATTTTCACATTTTTTATTTTTATTCTGTTAAACGAGAGAGTTATGTGACACAGAACAGTTAATAAATAACATTACCCACATGTCTACTTTACATCAGCACAATTTTGGAAAGAAATTTTTTTTTTGCTAGGAAGTTATAAGGGTTAAAATTTGACCAGTGATTTCTCATTTTTACAACAAAATTTACAAAACCATTTTTTTTAGGGACCACCTCACATTTGAAGTCATTTTGAGGGTTCTATATGGCTGAAAATACCCAAAAGTGACACCATTCTAAAAACTGCACCCCTCAAGGTGCTCAAAACCACATTCAAGAAGTTTATTAACCCTTCAGGTGTTTCACAGCAGCAGAAGCAACATGGAAGTAAAAAATGAACATTTAACTTTTTAGTCACAAAAATGATCTTTTAGCAACAATTTTTTTATTTTCCCAAGGGTAAAAGGAGAAACTGGACCACGAACGTTGTTGTCCAATTTGTCCTGAGTACGCTGATACCTCATATGTGGGGGTAAACCACTGTTTGGGCGCACGGCAGGGCTCGGAAGGGAAGTAGTGACATTTGAAATGCAGACTTTGATGGAATGGTCTGCGGGCGTCACGTTGCATTTGCAGAGCCCCTGATGTGCCTAAACAGTAGAAACTCCCCACAAGTGACCCCATTTTGGAAACTAGACCCCCCAAGGAACTTATCTAGATGTGTGGTGAGCACTTTCAACCCCCCAAGTGCTTCACAGAAGTTTATAACGCAGAGCCGTAAAAATAAAAAATAATTGTTCTTTCCTCAAAAATTATGTTTTAGCAAGTAATTTTTTATTTTTGCAAGGGTAACAGGGGAAATTGGACCCCAACAGTTGTTCCCCAGTTTGTCCTGAGTACGCTGGTACCCCATATGTGGGGGTAAACCACTGTTTGGGCGCACGTCGGGGCTTGGAAGGGAGGGAGCACCATTTGACTTTTTGAACGCAAGATTGGCTGGAATCAATGGTGGTGCCATGTTGCGTTTGGAGACCCCTGATGTGCCTAAACAGTGGAAACCCCTCAATTCTAACTTCAACACTAACCCCAACACACCCCTAACCCTAATCCCAACTGTAGCCATAACCCTAATCACAACCCTAACCCCAACACACCCCTAACCACAACCCTAACCCCAACACACCCGTAACCCTAATCCCAACCCTAACCCTAATCCTAACCCTAATCCCAACCCTAACCCTAATCCCAACCCTAACCACAACTGTAACCCCAACACACTCCTAACCCTATCTGTAACCCTAACCACAAGCCTAATCTTAACCCTATTTCCAACCCTAGCCCTAATTCCAACCCTAGCCCTAATTCCAACCCTAACCCTAAGGCTATGTGCCCACGTTGCGGATTCGTGTGAGATTTTTCCGCACGATTTTTGAAAAATCTGCAGGTAAAAGGCACTGCGTTTTGCCTGCGGATTTACCGCAGATTTCCAGTGTTTTTTTGTGCGGATTTCACCTGCGGATTCCTATTGAGGAACAGGTGTAAAACGCTGCGGAATCCACACAAAGAATTGACATGCTGCGGAAAATACAACGCAGAGTTTCCGCACGGAATTTTCCGCACCATGGGCACAGCGGATTTGGTTTTCCATAGGTGTACATGGTACTGTAAACCTGATGGAAAACTGCTACGAATTTGCAGCGGCCAATCCGCTGCGGATCCGTTGCCAATCCGCTGCAGATCCGTTGCCAATCCGCTGCGGATCCGCGGCAAATCCGCACTGTGTGCCCATGCCCTAACCCAGTCCTAACCCTAGTTCTAACCCTAACCCTAGTGGAAAAAGAAAAAAAATATATTTTCTTTTTTTTATTATTGTCCCTACCTATGGGGGTGATAAAGGGGGGGGGGGTTCATTAACTATTTTTTTTATTTTGATCACTAAAAAAAAGTAAAAGCAGAGCACAGCGGTGACGTCACCGCTGTGCTGTGCTTTACGGCCGGCCGGCGCTCACAGTCAGTGCGGGAAGCAGACGGCCAGGGACCTGACGGACATCAGAAGGTGAGTATGTACTGTTTTTTTTTTTTTTTACATTTACAATGGTAACCAGGGTAAACATCGGGTTACTAAGCGCGGCCCTGCGCTTAGTAACCCGATATTTACCCTGGTTACCATTGTAAAACATTGCTGGCATCGTTGCTTTTGCTGTCAAACACGACGATACACGCCGATCTGACGACCAAATAAAGTTCTGAACTTTCAGCAACGACCAGCGATATCACAGCAGGATCCAGATCGCTGCTGCGTGTCAAACACAACGATATCGCTATCCAGGACGCTGCAACGTCACGGATCGCTATCATTATCGTTGCAAAGTCGTTTAGTGTGAAGGTACCTTTGGTCTAATGTGTATTGGTCCCTGGAATCTCCCTTAAAGTTGATGTTGAGGAAGATAAGGATGCAGCATGTCCAATTTCAGACTGCTGATCCATTTGTTCTCCCGGAGATGAGCTGCACCTGAGGATTCTGGCAGTGGCTCCCTGGAAGAGGATATGGGAGCACTTAGCTGACCGAATGCTCTTGTATATGGGAGATTGGATAAAGATGGCTGCAAACTTTACATGGGCTCATGATTCTGCTTTCTACAGATGACTATTCTCACACCAGAACTTCAATTAATACTTAAATTGTGCAAAACCATTTTGCAGATCCCTGGCCAGCGACCATTTCAGTCGTGCGTGGTTGCTGGTCCAGTGTTCTGTGAACCTTCGCCTATCTACTGGCATCCACGGCTCTTCTGACCAGTTGGTTAGATACGTTATACGTACGTCATGGCGAAGCAATGAACACGTTGTACAAGGCCTACTAATCGGAAGATGTACCAGGGATGCCTGCTGGGTTCTTGGTAGGAGGTTCGCAGGATTCTTGGAAGGAGCTTCGCAGGGTTCTTGGAAGGAGCTTTGCATGGGTTCTTGGAAGGAGCTTCGCATGGGTTCTTGGAAGGAGCTTCGCATGGGTTCTTGGAAGGAGCTTCGCATGGGTTCTTGGAAGGAGCTTCGCATGGGCTCTTGGAAGGAGCTTCACATGGGTTCTTGGAAGGAGCTTCGCATGGGTTCTTGGAAGGAGCTTCGCATGGGTTCTTGGAAGGAGCTTCGCATGGGTTCTTGGAAGGAGCTTCGCATGGGTTCTTGGAAGGAGCTTCGCAGGGTTCTTGGAAGGAGCTTCGCAGGGTTCTTGGAAGGAGCTTCGCATGGGTTCTTGGAAGGAGCTTTGCAGGGTTCTTGGAAGGAGCTTTGCAGGGTTCTTGGAAGGAGCTTTGCAGGGTTCTTGGAAGGAGCTTTGCAGGGTTCTTGGAAGGAGCTTTGCAGGGTTCTTGGAAGGAGCTTTGCAGGGTTCTTGGAAGGAGCTTTGCAGGGTTCTTGGAAGGAGCTTTGCAGGGTTCTTGGAAGGAGCTTTGCAGGGTTCTTAGAAGGAGCTTTGCAGGGTTCTTGGAATGAGCTTTGCAGGGTTCTTATCTGGCATCCATGGTACCTGTTTGTTTGCTGGACCATGGACCTGCAAATCTTTTCAATTTGGGTCTTTTTTCCCTTTTATGAGTCTTTTCCAGATGAGCCACAGTTATTATAGACCATGTTTTTCCTTCCAGGGCAGGCATCGGGCACTGGTTTTATCTTTCCATGTTGTACCCTTTCTGAGTGTAAATTGGTGACTTTTTTTATTGAAAGACTCTAGAAAAAGCGCTCGATTATTCCTGTGAATTATAGATCTACAATTGCAGATGATACAGGCCGTTTAGGGTAATATTAAGAATCGCCAGTACGGATTCATAGACTATAGCGGCTTCCGTGTCATGTGAAACGCGATCCAGGCCCGGATTAGAACAGACTCTTGTTGAGATTGTATCTGTGCAATATGTCTGCACTGACCTATTTTCCTCCTTCCCTTCCTCTCTCGGGAGCTATGGGAGGGGAATGTCCATGCTAATGGCTTGGTTAACCCCTTGAACGCTGGGCACAGCAGGTTCCTGGCTAAAAAAAAAAAAGGCGATTGGCTTCTGTCCTTCTGGCTGGTGCGGGCTTAACAGATCGCAAACGAATTATCCAGAATTTATTTTGGCTGAGGTATTAAGAGGACAGCAGGGGGAACTCATGTTTGAACATGTCACCGAGGCATTCCAAGGAATGTCCGCCTCACTTCTGTCAAGCATCCAGGTCACACACGAAGCAGTTGTCCAGGAGCGCGGAGGTTGTTGAGCTCGGAGATTTGTCAGGTTATATACAATGGAGGAAAAATCTAATATCGTTAACGACTAAGCAAGGTAATGGAACACCTGGAATAATGGCTGCTTGGTATAAAACCTGCAATATTTTTACCCATAAAGGATCTCCACCAAAATCCAAAGCCATACATTTTAGATGGGTATTTCTCGCGACCTGATTCCAGCGACGTGTCACTTACTTGGCTACTTGCTGTCGTTTTGATAAAATCCCTGTTTTATCAGCAGGAAATTATCACTTGGGGAATAGTAAACCTGCTGCCTTGTAGTCTTCCATATTCATAAGCTCTGTATAATCCCACCCCCCACCACTGATTGGCAGCTTTCTGTCTATGCACAGTGCACACAGAAAGCAGCCAATCAGTAGTGCGGGAAGGGTTATACACAGCTCAGTATTTTGTGCACTGCTTGATCTGCAGTAGATAAAACCATGATTTTATCAGAACTGCAGCAAGCTCTGTCTCTACATCATGATGGTCTCAAACACCTGGTGACAGATTCCCTTTAACTTCTGCAGTCATAGGCGAGTTTGGACTCCCAGTCGATAAAAAAGTTTTAATAATAAAGCGGCCTATGATGTAACATATCCATACTCGAAACAGTGCTCAGCACCATAATAAAACTGCTGCGTTACATCCATAAGTGACATATTGATTTAGGAATATTATCTGATGGGATAGCAGCATTATTTTCCTGATTGCTGCACAAGATGGCAACATCTGCTTTCTGGGTACCTTGTGGCACATCCACATCCGTCCCTTAATAACCCATTGGAGATTGCAGCCTCCACTCCAGTGGGAATTACAGAGTACATCCTTTTTTTTCCCTTTTTTGGCCCGGTGTGTATAGCAGCACCTGCTCCCCGTTGGTTGTACATCTGTTCTTTGGCAAACCACCGCTAAAGCAACATCTACGCCTCAGCTCTCTAATGAGCCAATGGTGGATTTGAATGGTGTCCTTCCATATTTTATGCTTCCATGGTGGCATAGCAGAGCTTTGGTGCATCCATTGGAAAAATAATGTATGGCCTGATTTTGAGGAGCTATCAGGTGCAAATGGCGCACAAAGGAATTTATAGCAAATTTTTGATGGCCCCCATTTCACAAGCCTCATCATTTCTGATTGTTAGATTTTCTGCAGTTCACAACCACTTTGTATATGACTGTGACATATGCTAGATTGTATGTTGGATGTCTAGGAGTGTGTGAGATCCACACCATTAAATAAGTGATCAAGACTCAAGTATCTACGTGATCCCAGATTGACCATTCCACTAGGAATCAGTGGTGATCAGCACGTGGAAACACAAGTCTTTAGGGTGGCAATTGTCTCACTTCTGGGTGGCACGCAGGACAGGAGCAGCCTGATGACCCATCATCGAGGTCTACTGCTCACAGCTTTGAGGTCTGCCGGTAAACCACAGTCTCCTGTTTGATCCTCCTCAGCGCTGTTTTCAAAATAGCCGGCGCCTGCGCTCTTTTCCCCTGCCTGGTGCAGGCGCACCTAGCTGACAGCGCCTGCGCGGCCGACCTGCCTGTGAATCCCAGCCCCGCAATGTGAATAAATCATAAGTCACTGCGGGGCTGGGAATCACAAGCAGGGCGGCCACGCAGGTGCTGTCAGCTAGAATGCATATGAGGACGGGCAGCGCCCGTATTACGTCATAAGTGTTTTCCTGCAGTATCAGATTGCTGGAGATGTGGAGTGGAGGACGATGACACACATTTGGTGGAGGTGTCCTATAATAAGAGGTTTCTGGACTTGGGTAATTAAAACTATTAGTTTCTCTGTGCCTGACTCTCCTAATCTCTTTGCTCTTTATGATCCCAACTAGTTTCACCAGATACAAATGATCTTTAATTAGCTACCTTATACAGGCTGCTAAGAATATCATTCCTCATCACTGGAACCACCTACCCTGGACAAGTGGTTCTGTGAAATAGGCCTTCTACATAGGGTGGAACATGTGATTGCCCGATCCCCCACTGACGGTGAGACATGGAGGGACTGGATTGAATTCCAGGAATTCGGTGTCCTCCGCCTTTCGTCGGAGTGATGTGATGCAGCCTTTTCTCCGGTGCGTTTCTTCTCTTTACTGCTCCGCGCCTGGCTGCACTGTGTATGGTTTCCATTGGGTTGTGTAGTCTCATAATTGGAATATTGATGGCCTAATATGTTCCCTTCCTTCCTTTTTCTTCCTATAGCTTGATGTTTTACTGGAATTTATGCTCATATTTTATGATATAGTGATACTGATATACGGTAATCCTGTTTAATTCTTCTTTTTTGTATTTTTATAATTGAATTGTATTCAACAAAAATTTAATTTTTAGTGACCAGTGTGAAAATGGCAATTTTTTAAAGAGAACCCAAACATTACGTTTATCACAAAGCTGATTTATACCAAAGCTCATTTCTGATGACCGATTTCTTGGTTGGAAGGGTGTCCTGAAATAAATGGTTGTGAGTTTTGGCTGTGTAAGGTCAAAATCCAAACTTTATTAATTAATGAAATAGAACATTTAAAGGGAATCTGTCAGTAGAATTAACTTTCCTAATGCATCACATGTTGGTTACAGGAAGTTGAATAAAATGACTTCTTTTGATATCTGTGATCCGATGTTTATTTTATTCCAGAGAAATCCATGTTGTTGTTGTTTTTTTAAATATGTAAATGTGCTGTTAAGATCTATGGGTTGGACATAGATCTCCCTGAAAATCCGCCTTGATAGATTATTGTAAATGAAAGTTACAGTTACCAGTGTGAGACTTGTAGACATTTAGAGCAGGCTGTTGGTCATTACATGTCTCACTTTGGTAATGTCCCTTTCATTTACAATATGCTCTGGAGGCATTTTCTCCTGGAGATCTATGTCCGGCCCATAGATCTTAACAGCTCATATACATATTAAGAAAAACATGGAATAAGACATCAGATCGCAGATATTAAAATGTGATTTTATTCAGCTTCCTATGACCTACATGCCCGTATAGGTGGCTTAGGATGGTTGCTTTTCCTGACCGTTTCATTATACTAGAAAGGTGCTGTTCCCCTTTACCAAAAAGGTCATTTTTATTCTGAGTTACAGGAGGATGTAATCAAGTAGAGTAAATCATTGGCAGCCTGGGCAAGTCTAAGTATGTCTTCCGACAACATATATGCTGCTGATAATAAAAAATAAGCCTACAACTGTCCACTTTTACCCTGTACTTTTTATTTTTTTTGCGTTGTCATGTTTGAGATCAGTTGTTTGCCGTGCCAGTCCTGTCCTCCACAGTGAACCTGTGCAGTCGTACCACTTAGGCATGTGCATTATTGTTTTATGAGACACCTGCCTGATTGTACCTGGGGAGCATCCATGCAGATCCCAACCTCCCCCTTGGTATCATGGGATGTGTCATTAGGGACTCCTCTTCCCAGGAGAGGCTCAGAAGGTGCCTGAGTCCAAGGTACACAAGGTCTTGAGGGACTTTTAAGATGACATCAACAACACATGCCTCGTCTTGCCGCTACTGTACAAGGAACTTGCAGAGGTGGTCGGACCCTTTCTGCTTCTTTCTGTGTGTACCGGGTATGGAGCACTTCATGGTTATTCAAGTGTAAAATATCCATATTAATAAGAAGGACCATTGAGATGTTTAGGGAATGACTTAAAGGGGTTGTCTGGCCTTGAGGTTCAAGTGTATTATTATTTATGATGCATCCGTAGCAGTTTACATACATTATCATCACTGTCCCCATTGGGGCTCACAATCTACATTCCCTATCAGTATGTCTTAAGAGTTTGGGAGGAAACCAGAGAACCCAGCAGAAACCCACCCAAACACTCCCCGTGTTTTGCCCAAACATACAAACTTCTTTCAGATGTTGTCTTTGGTGGGATTGGAATTCAGAACCTCAGTGCAGCAAAGCAACACTGCTAACCACTGAGCCAACGTGCTGCTACGATGTCTGCAGACTTGTGAATCCTCAGTGCGTGCTGTCAGGATTCTCTGGTGCCAGGAGTGGGTGGGCGTGTGACCGCAAGTATGTGGTCATGTGCCGACTAGACGTTTGCAGCCTTGCTCAATGCAAGTCAGGTGACTGAACCCAGACAAGTCTAGTCGGAATGTGGCCGGAAGTATGCCAATCACATGACTGCCCATTGTCAGCATCGGAGAATCCTGACAGCGCGCGCTGTGAGGATTCATAAGTCTGCGGTCACATAAAGCGACTGCAGATTTGATCTCCAAGCATTGACAACCCCTTTAAAGTTCTGGTGGATGGACATAACCAGGACCAAATTGTATTTTTTATTCACATGCTCTACGCTGAAGATCTTTCTTTTGGTTGTAGAAAATTAGCCAATTCCTAGATCCTTGGTCAGTGCTGTCATGTTTTAAAGGTGTTGTCCCATTAAAACAAAACATGGATAGGTGTTAAATGTGTTATTTTGGGAGAGGGTCTGACTCCTGGGATCTCCAAGACTCCTGTGTGGAAAATAATCCTAAGAATCATTTGCGATCACTACTCCATTCACGGTCTATAGGATCTAACGCTTCATTCACACAAGGGACCCTCAGCGATCATTCATGTTTCTTGTGGATGGGTAATAAATGTTTATAGGAAAATAACGTCATAGGTAACCTGTCACCACAACATGACCTATTGTTTAAAGCAGATTGTTGTTACATCTATTATTTTGTCTTGTTTTTGTTTGCAGCGCTGTACAGTTGTGTGAAAAAGTGTTTGCCCCCTTCCTGATTTCCCATTGTTTTGCATGTTTGTCACAAAATATTAGACAAAGATAACACAAATATCACAAAATACAATTTATAAATGAAGGTCTTTATTATTAAGGGAAAAAGAAATTCAAACCTACAGGGCGTTGTGTGAAAAAGTGATTGTCCCTAAACCTAATAACTGGTTGGGCCACCCTTAATGGTAACAACTGCAATCAAACGTTTGCAATAACTGGCAATGAGTCTTTTACAACACTCTGCAGGAATTTTGGCCACTCATCTTTTCAGAAATGTTATTCAGTCAGATTGTAGGATTTCCGAGCATGAATCGCCTTTTTTAGGTCCTGCCACAGGATCTCAATTGGATTAAGGTCAGGACTTTGACTAGGCCACTCCAAAGTCTTAATTTTGTTTTTCTTAAGCCATTTAGAGGTAGACTTGGGTTATGCAGCAGGACAATGATCTAAAACACACCAAGTGTGCTTGAGGTCACGAACAGATGGCCAGACATGTCCTTCAAGATTTTTTTTTTTGGTAGGCAGCAGAATTCATGGTTCCATTTACCACAGCAAGTCTTCGATGTCCTGAATCAGCAAAACAGCCCCAGGCCATCACACTACCACCACCATGTTTTACTGTTGGTATGATGCTCCTTTTCCAAAATGCGGTGTAATTTCTACGCCTGATGTAATAAGACCTGCTCCTTCCAAAAACTTAAACTTTGTCTCATCAGTCCACAGAGAATTCTCCCAAAAGTCTTGGGGATCATCAAGATGTTTTCTGGCAAAATTGAGACAAGTCTTTATGTTATTATTGCTCAGCAGTGGTTATGTCTTGGAACTCTGCCATGCAGGCCATTTTTGCCCAGTCTATTTCTTATGGTGGAGTCATGAACACTGACCTTAAAGGGAATCTGTCATTCCCCCGGGATGTATCTGACATATTATGGGCATACAGGTAATAGAAATGTTACACTCGTCCTACCTGTATGCCTCATATTAATGGTCTTGATGCAGAGAAATGTTATATTCTTTCTTTGTTAATGATGTCTTCCAGGCTCCGGGGCTTGCAGTGCCTAAAAGAAATCCATGCCTCCTCTTCTCATTATAATACTTACCTCCTCCCATCAGCGACCCCGGAATTCTGTGCATGCGCCCTGCACTCCCTCAGGAATACATCCCTCATTCTCCCTTGTATGGGCGCTGCATTCAGGGATCTTCTGCGCAGGTGTTGGCGACCTCTGCTCCAGTGACCTCTGGTGTGTGCGCAGATAAAGTGTTCTCTCCATTTCCTCATTGCATAGTCATACCTAGGAACCATATGTTCGAAAAAAAACGAGCAGAAGAAACGCTCTTCAATCTACGTCTGTGAGTAGCTTATAACACAGGATCCATCAATCACAACAGGCGATGTCACATCTCTCCTTCCTTTTGCAATAACCCTTTTACACGCTCATTAGATGCTTAAATACAATAGATAGGCTCAGGGTTTCATTGCTGTCAATGTACATGTGATGTTTCCTGAAACAGCAGGAAGTTGGTCTAAAAAAAATCCCCAGTGATCATTATGAAAATTGTAAGATATAATTTTTTTTTCTTTTTAATGCAGATTGTAATACGTGAAAAATGTATTGCCAAAAATATTCGACAAATTAAATTTAAAATAAATATAAAAATACAGAAAAAACACTACCATGCCCCTGAGCTTAAACGTTGCACACGGAAGCATACGAGGCTCCTGTAATTTATCCAGTCCTGGACAAAATGACATAGTCCTTGGTGGGTTTTTACTTTATATTTACACACAATTATGGCCAGTGGGGCTCCAAGGAGCCGGACCCCCAGCGATCCTTCTTTTATCATCTTTTTTTTTATAGATGATAAATGTTTACGACATGATGACTTCTTGGTCCACTTTGACCTCCTGTATCAATGAGTTTTTTTTACTTTCTAAGTAGTGAAAGAAACAAACACCTATTGTGAATGGTGGATCCCGTGTTATCTACTTTATATAGAGGTGTTATCAGTCATTAAACAGGAGGAGGAGGTGAGCTGTGACAACACCTTCTGTGCGTGATGGATCCTGTGTTATCTACTGTATATAGTGGTGTTACCTGTCATTGTATGGGAGGAGGAGGTGAGCTGTGACATAACCTAATGTGACTGGTGGATCATATGTTTTCTATTGTATATATTGGTGTTACCTGTCATTGTACAGGAGGAGGTGAGCTGTGACATCACCTTCTGTGAGTGGTGGATCCTATGTTTTCTACTGTATATAGTGGTATCAGTCATTGTACAGGATGAGGAGGTGAGCTGTGACATCACCTATTGTGAATGGTGTATCCCATGTTATCTACTGTATATAGAGGTGTTATCAGTCATTGTACAGGAGGAGGAGGTGAGCTGTGACATCACCTTCTTTGAGTGGTGGATCCTGTGTTTTCTACTGTATATAGTGGTGTTACCTGTCATTGTACAGGAGGAGGTGAGCTGTGACATCACCTTCTGTGAATGGTGGATCCTGTATTTTCTACTGTATATAGTGGTGTTACCTGTCATTGTACGGGAGGAGGAGGTGAGCTGTGACATAACCTATTGTGACTGGTGGATCCTATGTTTTCTACTGTATATATTGGTGTTACCTGTCATTGTACAGGAGGAGGTGAGCTGTGACATCACCTTCTGTGAGTGGTGGATCCTATGTTTTCTACTGTATATAGTGGTGTTATCAGTCATTGTACAGGATTAGGAGGTGAGCTGTGACATCACCTATTGTGAATGGTGTATCCCATGTTATCTACTGTATATAGAGGTGTTATCAGTCATTGTACAGGAGGAGGTGAGCTGTGACATCACCTTCTTTGAGTGGTGGATCCTATGTTTTCTACTGTATATAGTGGTGTTACCTGTCATTGTACAGGAGGAGGAGGTGAGCTGTGACATCTATTGTGAATGGTGGATCCTGTGTTATCTACTGTATATAGAGGTGTTATCAGTCATTGTACAGGAGGAGGTGAGCTGTGACATCACCTGTGAGTGGTGGATCCTATGTTTTCTACTGTATATAGTGGTGTTACCTGTCATTGTACAGGAGGAGGTGAGCTGTGACATCACCTTCTGTGAGTGATGGATCCTATGTTTTCTACTGTATATAGTGGTGTTATCAGTCATTGTACAGGAGGAGGAGGAGGTGAGCTGTGACATCACCGTGAATGGTGGATCCTGTTATCTACTGTATATAGAGGTGTTATCAGTCATTGTACAGGAGGAGGAGGTGAGCTGTGACATCACCTTCTGTGAATGGTGGATCCTGTGTTATCTACCGTAAAGTGGTGTTACCTGTCATTGTACAGGAGGAGGTGAGCTGTGACATCACCTTCTGTGAGTGGTGTATCCTATGTTTTCTACTGTATATAGTGGTGTTACCTGTCATTGTACAGGTGAGCTGTGACATCACCTTCTGTGAGTGGCGGATCCTATGTTTTCTACTGTATATAGTGGTGTTACCTGTCATTGTACAGGAGGAGGTGAGCTGTGACATCACCTATAGTGAATGGTGGATCCTGTGTTATCTACTGTATATAGAGGTGTTACCTGTCATTGTACAGGAGGAGGAGGTGAGCTGTGACATCACCTTCTGTGAGTGGTGGATCCTGTGTTTTCTACTGTATATAGTGGTGTTACCTGTCATTGTACAGGAGGAGGTGAGCTGTGACATCACCTTCTGTGAATGGTGGATCCTGTCATCTACTGTATATAGAGGTGTTACCTGTCATTGTACAGGAGGAGGAGGTGAGCTGTGACATCACCTGTGAGTGGTGGATCTTATGTTTTCTACATGTAGAGGGGTTATCTATCATTGTACAGGATGAGGTGAGCTGTGACATCACCTTCTGTGCGTGATGGATCCTGTATTTTCTACTGTATATAGTGGTGTTACCTGTCATTGTACGGGAAGAGGAGGTGAGCTGTGACATAACCTATTGTGACTGGTGGATCCTATGTTTTCTACTGTATATATATTAGTGTTACCTGTCATTGTACAGGAGGGAGGTGAGCTGTGACATCACCTTCTGTGAGTGGTGGATCCTATGTTTTCTACTGTATATAGTGGTGTTATCAGTCATTGTACAGGATGAGGAGGTGAGCTGTGACATCACCTATTGTGAATGGTGGATCCCGTGTTATCTACTGTATATAGAGGTGTTATCAGTCATTGTACAGGAGGAGGAGGTGAGCTGTGACATCACCTTCTTTGAGTGGTGGATCCTGTGTTTTCTACTGTATATAGTGGTGTTACCTGTCATTGTACAGGAGGAGGTGAGCTGTGACATCACCTTCTGTGAATGGTGGATCCTGTCATCTACTGTATATAGAGGTGTTACCTGTCATTGTACAGGCGGAGGAGGTGAGCTGTGACATCACCTGTGAGTGGTGGATCCTATGTTTTCTACATGTAGAGGGGTTATCTGTCATTGTACAGGATGAGGTGAGCTGTGACATCACCTTCTGTGCGTGATGGATCCTGTATTTTCTACTGTATATAGTGGTGTTACCTGTCATTGTACGGGAGGAGGAGGTGAGCGTGACATAACCTATTGTGACTGGTGGATCCTATGTTTTCTACTGTATATATTGGTGTTACCTGTCATTGTACAGGAGGAGGTGAGCTGTGACATCACCTTCTGTGAGTGGTGGATCCTATGTTTTCTACTGTATATAGTGGTGTTATCAGTCATTGTACAGGATGAGGAGGTGAGCTGTGACATCACCTATTGTGACTGGTGGATCCTATGTTATCTACTGTATATAGAGGTGTTATCAGTCATTGTACAGGAGGAGGTGAGCTGTGACATCACCTTCTTTGAGTGGTGGATCCTATGTTTTCTACTGTATATAGTGGTGTTACCTGTCATTGTACAGGAGGAGGAGGTGAGCTGTGACATCTATTGTGAATGGTGGATCCTGTGTTATCTACTGTATATAGAGGTGTTATCAGTCATTATACAGGAGGAGGAGGTGAGCTGTGACATCACCTGTGAGTGGTGGATCCTATGTTTTCTACTGTATATAGTGGTGTTACCTGTCATTGTACAGGAGGAGGTGAGCTGTGACATCACTTTCTGTGAGTGGTGGATCCTGTGTTTTCTACTGTATATAGTGGTGTTACCTGTCATTGTACAGGAGGAGGAGGTGAACTGTGACATCACCTATTGTGAATGGTGGATCCTGTGTTATCTACTGTATATAGAGGTGTTATCAGTCATTGTACAGGAGGAGGAGGAGGTGAGCTGTGACATCACCTATTGTGAATGGTGGATCCTGTTATCTACTGTATATAGAGGTGTTATCAGTCATTGTACAGGAGGAGGAGGAGGTGAGCTGTGACATCACCTATTGTGAATGGTGGATCCTGTGTTATCTACTGTATATAGAGGTGTTATCAGTCATTGTACAGGAGGAGAAGGTGAGCTGTGACATCACCTTCTGTGAATGGTGGATCCTGTGTTATTTACTGTATATAGTGGTGTTACCTGTCATTGTACAGGAGGAGGTGAGCTGTGACATCACCTTCTGTGAGTGGTGGATCTTATGTTTTCGACCGTATATAGTGGTGTTACCTGTTATTCCATCCTGTCTGTGACAATAATGACTCTTGAGTAGTTTTCTGTACAGAACAGTAAATGTGCGTCTGGTATAAGTCCAGTGATAAAGCTTCATGACGCAATTATGGCTACAGAGCGGAATAAAACTTTTTTTTGTATTATTTTGCCTTTCTGTTAGAGATATTAACAATCCAAGTATTTGGCACCTAAAGTGTTAACGGTCATGGGGGAAAAAAAGATGGTGCATGTTGGATTTCAATGTGCCTCAATATTTTGAAGCTACCATCAGAAAATTTCCTATTATTTTAATATTTTTTTTTGGGTGTGTAAAATGTAGCTTTGTTACTATTTTGGTATTTTTCCCCATATCACAATCTAGATTAAAAATAAAAAAATAGAATTCCTACATTTTTCTCATTGGCTACTTTGACATCTTTAGAAACGGCACACGATCATTCGTGGCAATGAACTAGACTCTGACCTTCTCGTTTGTATTGAAGCATCTATTGAGTGTGTGCAAAGATTGCAGGGAAGGGAAGCTGGGCCATCGCCTATTGTGATTGGTGGATTCTGTGTTATCAGCAGTGTATAGAGGTGTCACCTGTCATTGTAAACCTGCCTCTGATGATAACGAGACTGCTGAAAACTCAACAGCAATATAGCATGCAAAGTAGTATTCTAGAAATTGCAATATAGTGGTAGTGAGTCTAATTAGCTCTGTGTATCTGAGACAACGAGCATATGGAATATTTCAGTTGGGTTTTGCGTAATTTACCTTTGGGATTTTTCATAAAAGCAGAAGGACTATGGCGGAGTATCAGCATGAGGTTCTGCCCGTTGCGTTTCTTGGTCTTATTCTAGATGACGTTTGTTGACGTTGCATTCAGATTAATAGTGCTCCCCTGCTCCCTGGCGTATTGCCACAAAATGCTTCTGTTAACCCTCTGTAGGCTGCAGGCGTGTCATTGATAATCACATGCCATAAACTGCCCGAAACCGAAAAGCTCCCATATAATGGCTGCCTGGAAGCTTTGCGGTCTGCTCCGCTCGCTTAATGTCTCTTAGTATTACCGGGAAACTCTGAAACCAGCCTCCCAGCGCTGACAAAATCTGTTCCTCTTTATGGATTTTTTTCATTTTTTTATGGGAGGAATGCATTAAACACTTTTACTACCTCGCAGAATCAAAACAGTGAGCTGTCCGCATGAGAGGTTTTTATATCTGGAAGTCTGCGAGTGCTCTGGCTGACGTGTCCTGTGTGACGCTGTGTATCCACACTGGCTCCGCATTATATAACGCTCTCCGTGCCGAGACTCTCCTCCTGTGTAACCTCAAACACTTGACAGTAGCATTTAACAATCACATCCAGTTTTCAACATTTCCGGAAAAAAAAAATCTTAAAATTACATATATCCACACTGCTGCCTCCTTTTATTTCAAGTGGTTCTTGTATACAGGGGTATTGTGTGAAATAGGCGGCGCTTCAGAGAAAAACATTGTTTATAGCCGCTGGCGGCTGAGCTGTGCTGGAGACTAGTCAGACAGGCGGGTCTTTGTTGGCTCCTCCCCAACCGCTACCCTGGGTTGACGGGATCTTCTATACACACATGTAGGCAGAGATCTGTCACTCCAAGGCAGCAGACGGGGAGAAGGCAACAAAGATCCGACTGTTCGACTTAACATTTCCCATTGTTGGATTTTCCAAAGCAACAAAAGTGTTTATGGTGTTCATGAGTAATCCAAATTGGTAAAACTATTTCCACTGCCCCTTCATTGCTTACACAGGCACAGAACCGTACACAGGCACAGAACCGTACACAGGCACAGAACCGTACACAGGCACAGAACCGTGCACCGGCACAGAACCGTGCACCGGCACAGAACCGTACACCGGCACAGAACCGTGCACCGGCACAGAACCGTGCACCGGCACAGAACCGTACACAGGCACAGAACCGTACACCGGCACAGAACCGTACACCGGCACAGAACCGTACACCGGCACAGAACCGTACACCGGCACAGAACCGTACACCGGCACAGAACCGTACACATGAGTTTGGCTCTGTCCTGAGCTTCAGTTTCTATTGAATATATTAATGGGGTAATGAGAATCTTATAGGACGTGAGTTCAATATATAATTAACCATTGATATGTTGGTGTCCCCAATACCACACTGTCTAGTGCGAGTTTTAACCTTTTCCTTGTTTGGTTCAATAAAGTATAATTTTTTTAGGTCTTTATTTAGGGTTACTTGCCTTAGGCAATTTATTTAGCGTTTTTTCCCTACGCTTGCTTAGGACAGCATTTTTTGTATGTGCACATATCCTTACAGTGGGCACAGTGCACGCAGTCGGGATTATTCGGTATTGCTGCTGAGACCAGGTAGTCACATAGCTGCATATTCTGGCTGGGCGTGCTTGTAAGTGTGCAGCTGGAAGTTCCCAAATCGCATAAATGCAGATATTTGACCACTTGGTCTTGGCAGCAATATTGGAGAATCCTGACAGCATGCTGTGTGCACACTACAAGGATTCAGAAGTCTGCAGTCACATAACGTGAGTGCAGACTTTTAGCAGAAGACTGGACAACTCCCTTTAATAATAGGGCTATATTGTAGTAAACTGATAACATTATTACCTGTTGTTTTCTCATGGCCCAGACTGGAGTCGTCGTTCCCTGTGCTTTTTCTCCATGTGATGGTTGCACTCCCCAATATTTAGGAGCTGTACACACCTGAGCCTCTTACACTGCTCCCTTTAGCTTATCATATTACAAAAAGTACGTAATGTTTGTACGGTCTTCCAAGATGATGTAAAAAAAAATTGCAAAAACCGTAATTCCATATAATTTTAGGCACTAATTTTCTTCTGTAAGCTATGGGAGGAATCCAAATATAGAGCCCTTTAGCCCTGGGAACGTTGCATTTCCCACAGATGTGCTGCTTTTCCTCCAGTGTGTAGGAGACGACTGTTTACAGCAAATAGAATGCTTGTACATTGTGCTTTATGCTGTATTCACACCATGATGGCACAGTCTTACCCACGCCTTGATCGGCTCTATCACGCCAGCGTCCTGTGGCCGCCATTGCTTTTACTTAATACATTCATATATATAGTTAATTATGACCACGTATCATTTACCATTGCCATGTGCCGCTACACTCCCCTGACATGTCTGCTTTACAAGCACCTCTGTTGCGCCTCCTGGAAATGTATAAATTGACAGCAGATTGTTACCATCCACCTTCTCAATCAGATACAGCCCGAGGGCATCTCCTGTTACGACCAGAAACAGTAGTACACAGTTGTCAATTTATTCACATTTTTCCAGGAAGAATAGCTGGACAGTGTAGACATCTAGAAAAAATAATATATCGGAGCATGTATAGACTAAAACAAGCATGAAGTCATGGGGTAGGTATGCCCTCTTTGTTATGTGGGGCCCTTGTGGTGCCAACATACAGTACAGACCAAAAGTTTGGACACCTTCTCATTTAAAGATTTTTCTGTATTTTCATGACTATGACAATTGTACATTCACACTGAAGGCATCAAAACTATGAATTAACACATGTGGAATTATATACTTAACAAAAAAGTGTGAAACAACTGAAATAATATCTTATATTCTAGGTTCTTCAAAGTAGCCACCTTTTGCTTTGATGACTGCTTTGCACACTCTTGGCATTCTCTTGATGAGCTTCAAGAGGTAGTCACCGGGAATGGTCTTCCAACAATCTTGAAGGAATTCCCAGAGATGCTTAGCACTTGTTGGCCCTTTTGCCTTCACTCTGTGGTCCAGCTCACCCCAAACCATCTCGATTGGGTTCAGGTCTGGTGACTGTGGAGGCCAGGTCATCTGGCGTAGCACCCCATCACTCTCCTTCTTGGTCAAATAGCCCTTACACAGCCTGGAGGTGTGTTTGGGGTCATTGTCCTGTTGAAAAAGAAATGATGGTCCAACTAAACACAAATCGGATGGAATAGCATGCCGCTGCAAGATGCTGTGGTAGCCATGCTGGTTCAGTATGCCTTCAATTTTGAATAAATCCCCAACAATGTCACTAGCAAAGCACCCCCACACCATCACACCACCTCCTCCATGCTTCACGGTGGGAAGCAGGCATGTAGAGTCCTTCTGTTAACCTTTTCTGCGTCACACAAAGACACGGTGGTTGGAACCAAAGATCTCAAATTTGGACTCATCAGACCAAAGCACAGATTTCCACTGGTCTAATGTCCATTCCTTGTGTTCTTTAGCCCAAACAAGTCTCTTCTGCTTGTTGCCTGTCCTTAGGAGTGATTTTCTAGCAGCTATTTTGCCATGAAGGCCTGCTGCACATAGCCTCCTCTTAACAGTTGTAGAGATGTGTCTGCTGCTAGAACTCTGTGTGGCATTGACCTGGTCTCTAATCTGAGCTGCTGTTAACCTGTGATTTCTGAGGCTGGTGACTCGGATAAACTTATCCTCAGAAGCAGAGGTGACTCTTGGTCTTCCTTTCCTGGGGTGGTCCTCATGTGAGCCAGTTTCTTTGTAGCGCTTGATGGTTTTTGCCACTGCACTTGGGGACACTTTCAAAGTTTTCCCAATTTTTCGGACTGACTGACCTTCATTTCTTAAAGTAATGATGGCCACTCGTTTTTCTTTACTTAGCTGCTTTTTTCTTGCCATAATACAAGTTCTAACAGTCTATTCAGTAGGACTATCAGCTGTGTATCCACCAGACTTCTGCACAACACAACTGATGGTCCCAACCCCATTTATAAGGCAAGAAATCCCACTTATTAAACCTGACAGGGCATACCTGTGACGTGAAAACCATTCTCGGTGACTACCTCTTGAAGCTCATCAAGAGAATGCCAAGAGTGTGCAAAGCAGTCATCAAAGCAAAAGGTGGCTACTGTGAAGAACCTAGAATATAAGACATATTTTCAGTTGTTTCACACTTTTTTGTTAAGTATATAATTCCACATGTGTTAATTCATAGTTTTGATGCCTTTAGTGTGAATGTACAATTTTCATAGTAATGAAAATACAGAAAAATCTTTAAATGAGAAGGTGTGTCCAAACTTTTGCTCTGTACTATATGTATATATGTATAAATATATATATGTATAAATAAATATATATATATATATATATATATATATATATATATATATTTATTTATTTATTTATTTACATATTTCAGATATTGAAGACCTATCCGCAAGACTAGTCTGATCAGCTATTGATAACCTATACTCGGGACTAGTTCGATCAGATGTTGATGATCGATTGACCTAGCCTTCCCCTGCATGTTGGTCAGATATATTTTTTGGTCCTCGTGTCGTTCTAGATGTTATAATAAAGTGCATTTTCGCCCACCATGTAATAATGCCCCACATCCTGTGTCCCTTCCTTGTATAATGCCCCCCATCCTGGGCTATTTCCTTGTATAATCCATCCCCCCTATCCTGAGCTATTTCCTTGTATAATGCCGCCCATCCTGTGTCCCTTCCTTGTATATTTCCCTCTATCCTTGGCCATTTCCTTGTATAATGCCCCCTATCCTCGGCCCCTTCTTGTAAAATGCCCCGTATCCTCGGCCCCTTCTTGTAAAATGCCCCCCATCCTGGGTCCCTTCCTTGTATAATTCCCCCTATCCTGGGCCCCTTCCTTGTATAATGTCCCCCTATCCTGGGCCCCTTCCTTGTATAATGCCCCCATCCTGGGCCCCTTCCTTGTATAATGTCCCCATCCTGGATTCCTTGTATAATGCCCCCTATTTCTATCCTCGGATTTCATCACTGGTCTTTAATGTAGGAAATATGGAAATTGCTTTCTTGTCTTGCGATTATATTTGTGGTTGGGAGAAATCCACCCAGTAAATTCCTCTTGCAGGGGATGTGTAAGCGATGCGGCACAGTGTGGAACAGCAGGAGCGGGGGTCCCGAGTCTTTTCTGCGTTTCGCTGATGATTTGGTTAATGTAGTGCTTGGCAGAAAGTCAACTATCCTATTTACTAAAAAAAGGGGAAAGTTTCCATTATGACCTAAGATGGTAGAGAATCGCTTGGCTCATGAAAATCTAGAGCAAATGTTGACCTGGCCTGGGGTCTCGGCTGGAGAACTAGTGATGAACACATTTTATTTCCAGCGATGGATGAATTGCGTCCTGCAGTGAGCGACCTGGATTTTAACATCTGATCTGAAACTTCGAGGCTTTAGTCCTGCCGACTCCTGCGGAAGTATCTGTATAATGTGTTAGCGGAGAATTTAATCTGCCTGTACTATATATATCGCGGCATGAAAATAGCCCGCGGAATTCCTCGACAAAGTGCAAGTTTGATAAAAGCCACCGCGTGCCGGCCGGTGTTCTGTCCGCAGCGCCGACCAAGCCTGATGTGGCGGGGTGGACATACCTAGACATCTGGGAATTGTAAATATTTGTAAAATCACATTTATTTTCTGAGATTTCGTCAACGAGAATGTTTAGGGCTTGTTCACACAGTAGAAACCAGTGGCGGCAAAATGAATGAGATTTCTGATCTGCTTTTTTATTTATTTATTTATTTATTTATTTATTTATTTTTTTCCTTGCAGATTTGAAGCATCAGTATGTTAGCAAATCTGATTTTTTTTGTATTTTTGCAACATTTTTCACAAAAAATCGCGCAATGATTGTCCTGACAATATTGGGTTTTTTTTGCTGCAGAAAAATCTGCACATACTCAAGGTGTGCCCATAGGTTTAGAGTAACCAAACGTTTTTTTAAATAATTTTGTCTAAAGTGGAAAGTAATAAAACTTTGCTAAGCGACTTTGTTATAGGATTTGTCTCCATTCCTGTAAAAAAAAAAAAAAAAAAAAAAATAATGCATGTTAGAATGTCCTCGTGGAGTACAGATGATGGCAGTGATGGGTCAGCTCCTGTGTATCACTAACTCTAGGGATAAGTTGATAAGCTAAACACTCAGGAGAACACAGGGACTGCAGTGATATTAGATCGATCTCATATGGAGTACAGATGATGGCAGTGATGGGTCAGCTCCTGTGTCTCACTAAATAACTCTTGTGATAAGGAGGAGACCAGAGCTGACCCCCTCGCTGCCATCATCTGTACTCCTAATCTGTGGCTCATAAACTGGTGAACAATGAGGGTTTTGAAGCCAAACAAACAGGCAATCCCGCTGTCACACAGCCGCGAGACATGAACATATTTAAAAAGACGTTAAAAAAGAAATGACAAAAGTTTTTCAAGGTTTTTCTCATCAGTTAGAGAAAAAAAAACAGATGTCATCTGAGTGCTAATCCTACTTTTTTTTTTTTTCACGGACCCATTCACTTGAATTGGCGAAAAAAAAAAAAAAAAAGGGTTCAGGTCATGTTTTGTCTACTTTACTGATTAAACATTTCTTATTTAAAAAACCCCCCAAAGAAACAAAAAAAACCCTTTATGTGAACATACCTTTTGAAATTAATATATCTGTGTTCTACCCATTAAAGTTAGGGACATAATACATATAAGAACTGATGTGTGTATGAGTCCTTAGAGGGAATTTACTGCCGTGTGTCCCCTCTTTATCCTTTTTTCTATTGTACTTAATTACATCTTTTTTTTTTTTTTGTTTAACCCTTTCTAAATGGGGTTCACAAACTAATGAATGTGGCAACTGTTATAGCAAAACAAATTACATTGACTACAGATGCTTCTTCACCAATATAAAAATAATCTTGAGTAATCCTTTTCCCCAAACCATGTTCTGTATCTGAGAATGTAGGTCTTCAAAAGCTGCATCCATTGACTCCTTTATATCCTCTATCTGTTGCTGCATTGCCGAGAAATGTAGCTTTTAAATTCATATGCAAATAAGGCTCTAAGTGCTTTGGGCATGACAGAGCACTTCCCAAGCCGCTACTTTCAGAGCTTGTTGCCCCTCCCAGCACCAGCCTCTTTAGAAGCTTGATAGCTCGCTGTCTGTGTCTTTATCAAGAGCCAGAAAAAAAAAAAGAAATAATCGCAGAGTGAGCTATGAGTTAAGCTAAAGAGGTTTTAGCTTGGCAGTGAAACTGCTACTTAAAGCACAGCTTCAGGAAGTGCTCTGCTGTGTCCAAAGCACTTAATGCATCATTTGCATATAGTTTAAAACTGATTTCTTGGGATTGCAGCCACAGATGTAAAAATCTGCAGCGTTTCTGCGCAGATTTTTCTGCACCATGTGCACAGCTTTTTTTTTCACATTGATTTACATTGTACTGTAAATCGCAGTGCAGTTCTGCAGCGTTTCTGCTGCAGATCTGCACCAATTCAGCACTAAATCTGCATCGTGTGCACATACCCTAAGGCCATGTTCACATTTTGCAGGTTTTACAGCGGATCCGCAGCGTTTCTGTAGCTGCGGGTCCGCAGCAGTTTCCATTGCGTCATTTACATGTAAACCCTATGGAAACCGCAATCCGCTGTGCACATGCTGCGGGAAAAACCGTGCAGAAACGCAGCGGTTTACATTCCGCAGCATGTCACTTCTTTGTGCGGAATCGCTGCGATTCTGCACACATAGGAATGCATTGATCCGCTAACTTCCCACATGGGGCTGTGCCCACGATGCGGGAAGTAAGCGGATAATGTGCAGATGGTACCCGAGGTGGAGGAGAGGAGACTCTCCTCCAGGCCCTGGGAACCATAATAGTGTAAAAAAAAGAATAAAAATAAAAAAGAATGATATACTCACCTCTCAGCGCTGCACGCGGCTGTCCGTTCTCAGGGTTGGTGTGTGAGCAGGACCTGCGGTGACGTCGCGGTCACATGACCGTGATGACGCCGCGGTCACATGACCGTGACGTCAGGAAGGTCCTTCTCGCACAGCATCTTTGGAACCGGACCGCCGCGTGCAGCGCCGAGGAGATCGGGACGTCAGAGGGTGAGTATAAACCATTTTTTATTATTTTTAACATTACTATTGATGCTGCATATGCAGCATCAATAGTATAGGAGTAAACCCGCAGTGGAAACCGCAAAACTAACCGCATCTGCAGGGATAACCGCAGCGGTTTTGCCCTGCAGATTTATCAAATCCGCTGCGGGAGAACCCGCAGAGGACCCCGCAAAGTGTGAACATGGCCTTATAGTATGACTTCCTGAAAGAAGCAGGAGAGCTCCCAAGATGTCTGCTCTAAAGGCCCCGTCACACTTAGCGACGCTGCAGCGATACAGACAACGATGCCGATCGCTGCAGCGTCGCTGTTTAGTCGCTGTGTGGTCGCTGGGGAGCTGTCACACAGACAGCTCTCCAGCGACCAACGATGCCGAGGTCCCCGGGTAACCAGGGTAAACATCGGGTTGCTAAGCGCAGGGCTGGGCTTAGTAACCCGATGTTTACCCTGGTTACCAGTGTAAAATGTAAAAAAACAAACAGTACATACTCACCTTCGCGTCCCCCGGCGTCCGCTTCCTGCACTGACTGAGCGCCGGCCCTAACAGCAGAGCGGTGACGTCACCGCTGTGCCGTGCTTTCACTTTACGGCCGGCAGTCAGTCAGTGCGGGAAGCAGACGGCAAGAGACCTGACGGACACCGGGATGTGAGTATGTACTGTTTTTTTTTTTTTTTACATTTACGATGGTAACCAGGGTAAACATCGGGTTACTAAGCGCGGCCCTGCGCTTAGTAACCCGATGTTTACCCTGGTTACCAGTAAAGACATCGCTGGATCGGTGTCACACACACCGATCCAGCGATGTCAGCGGGACCTCAACGATCAAAAAAAGGTCCAGGCCATTCCGACACGACCAGCGATCTCACAGCAGGGGCCTGGTCGCTGGTACGTGTCAAACATAGCGAGATCGCTACTGAGGTCGCTGTTGCGTCACAAAACTTGTGACTCAGCAGCGATCTCGCTAGCGACCTCGCTTAGTGTGACGGGGCCTTTACATGGTTATGTAGTTGTTTCATTCACTGCAACCAAGAGTGCAAAGGAGCATTATGAGATGGACAACGGACTTATTTTTTTTATTCTTTTGGGCTCCTACATGACAATTGCTTCATTCTTGTAAAAATTGAATAGGGAGAATTGTCTGCATATTTTACACGATCTTGCTTCTAAACAGCCACCGTGTTCAGGAATCCAGACATTAAGGAAGCCAGATTAGATGAAGCCTCCTTCTGACGAACCTTTTATTGCTGATCTGCTCGTTGGTCCGTAACATATAGAAATAGGCCCTTTCTTTGGTAAAATCTTCTGCAGGTTTTTTGGAAATGGCTCAGAGGATGAGAAGTGATCGTTCAGCAGGATCCAAGCCGCCGCCGCCTCTGTTCTCCAGCAATCATTATACATTGTCTTATTTTTGTGCAGAAAATCAGCCTTCAATTCACTGGTTACAATATCGCTGGCTCTGAATAAGGAGGCTCATGAATTAAAATCTTGTTTGGGGTGCAATAAAAAAAAAAAATATTGTAAAACGTCTTTTTTTTTGCAATAAGGAGGGTATAGAGGCATCCGGAATGGCTCCAAATACACTGCACCATCAGGTTGGTGGGGGTCCGACTCTGGCCACCCTCGCCAATCCGCTGTTCGAGGGGGCTGTGCTGAGCGAGCATGCTTTGGGTCCCACGCGCCTCAAGTTACACCACTGGCGGAGAGGCTGCAGCGCTCACCACAAAAGTACCGTGACCCCCTACATAAAGATGATTGACGAGAGTGACTGTAGTTAGACACTCGCCAGTCTGCTAAAGAATTCACCACCAATATTGTGCTTGGAAAAACCCCTCTAAACGGCTTAATAATGAAAAACTAAAACCCATAACAATAATCGCCTAATTATGGCAGCCCCAGCCTAAAAGCATCAATGACCCCTCCAGTCTTTATTACCCCTGAAGCCGGTAATTGGCTGCAGCGGTCACGTGATTGTGTGTAATGCTATGGGTGTTTGGAAGTAGGCAAAGGCCGTCGGGGACCACTGGAGCTATAAGGCAATGAGGAGGTGAATACTGAGTTACGTTTATTCTTTAATTTTTTTTTTTTTTAATAATCTTTGGACAGCCCCTTTAAATGTGTTCATCTTGCTCTTTAAAAGTTTGTCAGCAGGTTTTTGCTGTGTAATTTGACAGCAGCATGATGTAAGAGCAGAGACCCTGATTCCAGCAATGTCATTTATGGGTTTACTTAGTGTAGTTTGGATACAATCACTGTTTTCTCAGTCCGAGTGATCAGAATGCTGAGCTCTGTGTAACCCCGCCCACATCCCTGATTGGCAGCTTCCTGTGTGCAAGCTGCCAATCTGCTGGGGGCGGGGTCACACAGAATAGCTGGACTGTCTGGCACCTGACACCTAGTCCTGCACTGATAATCTTCTGCTGATTTGTAATGAAACTACAGCAGATAGCTGAGAAAGCGACACATCGCTGGAATCCGTGTCTCTACCCCTGAATTATGATTAAACAACAAAAACCTGCCGTCAGATTCCCTTTAAATATTTTAGTCTCAATATTTAAAAAAAAAAAAAAAGAATCGGAAAAGAAAATCAGACCTATAAATGACGTGGTATAGAAAAAGTACTGTGACGTCACACAAACGCTAACGAGCGCTACCTAATGACTTCCTCAGCAGCTTTTCCATCCCATATCTTTTTTCTGTAAACCTCCTCAGCCCAGTCTCTTATTTCCACCGATAAATGCCCAGCGCATAGGCAGTAAATCTTCCCTATTGATCCGACATACTGTTTATCATCCCTAAGTCTTCTGTCCAGCAAAGTCCCTAAAGCGAGAGTTGCGGGAGCATCACTTATGTCACATTTGCATGATGCAGACAAGTCATTTTTTTAGATTACCGGATTAACATTTAGATTAAAGCAGTGTATGTTAATCGTTGTTTAATTATCTGAAATGCAGTCAATCCGGAATGATTACGCGCAGGTGCCCGAATACGTTAGGCACATGTCACTTTTTTTTTTACATTTTTGCTTCTATTGTGGAGGCTCTGGCTAGAACTTTCCTGGTGACAGATGATTGGGAAAGCTTATCTATGTCTTTTCTGTAACAAAAACTAAAAGCTTATAAACCCAGCTCCCTTCTTACGGCGAGATTTCTATCCATGTCTGCTTAATCCAGCTCCCAATTTTCTGGCTGTATGCAATTCAAGCCCTATCAATCCTCTAAAACCTCTTCCTCTATCAATCCCTCCCAGTTATGCTATTATCCGCAGACTATCGGCCAAACGACCATCCTTTTTGCCAGTCCTTCCAAGCCCCTACTGTGAAGCCTATCTTTTGACGACCTCCTCTACACACATTCATTGTCAGCGCATGGATGGCAGAAGACACTCGCTGGTCGGGAGAGAATCTATGGCACTGGCAGGATTTAGTTTTCATTTTGCATTACAAAGGTGTCCAGATAATGGCTTCTCTTGGACCATTGCTGACCTGCGAGAATTGCCGGTATTCTGTATTGCCTGAGTCTTAAGTCACTGACCTTTGTGGGTTTCTGACAAAGAGGCTTTAGCTTGGTAACATGGCCTTGCAAGCGCTATTGAAAAGTTTTTCAATGGGGAGATGACACTGAAAATGTTGGCCGCGTAGAAGTAATATTAGCACTTTTGCAGGATGCGTTTTTTCTACAAAATGACGCATAGCGACGTGCAGTGCACGACGCTAGTGTGAAAGTAGCCTAAGATAGATTTCACTGGGGGGCGTGTACTTCTTCCACCTGTACGACGATGACCAATAAGCAGAGAGCATCACTTGCAGGGAAAAGTACACGCCCCTACTGAAAAGCATCTGATAGTACCCACTTGGACGTAACGAAAAGTAACTTTGCCAAATACTGTGATTACTAACATCTCTGCAACGGAGAGGCAAAATGGAAAAAAATATATATTGCTGAAAGGTCCTCTCTAACAGAGCCACTCTCAACATTTTTTTAAGGTGTTTTCAAGCTTTAAAAGTTCAAAACATTTTAATTGAGAAATAGTTTTCTAATTTTGATATTTTGATTCATGGTCCAGAATATTGACCCTTGAAGGAGGATTCTGAAGTTTGGAAGGTATCACCTTTCCACATGATAGGAGATAACTTCCTGATCTTTGAGAGTCCGACCATTGGGACCCTTACTAGTTCCAAGAGCTGGGGTTCTGAAGACCCCTTTATATTTTATGATGCAGTTGTAATGATTTTTCGCTATTATTAAGGTGGTTGATCATGTACAAGTCCCTTTTGTGTATTCCTTGTGGGCTACGGTGGAAAAGCTATTCCTGCCAAGTTTTTCAATACATTCTCCTCTATTGATTGTGCACATGTTCTTAATTGTAAAGGGGTGTAAGCCTCTGATGAGACGCCTCTGGGGGTGGTTTATCGGTTATGAACCGAAAAGGATCAGACATCTCGGATTTCAACATGCTCAATCCTTTTATTCATATGGGTGTCACCAGAAGAGAAGATGTCCATCCATCACCATCCTGCCATCTTCCCATCGTCTTATAAGTCCACGACGAGTACTACTAGGTCTCCATATCCCGATAAATCACAGACTGACGTTTTAAGTGGTTTCCGAGCACTTGCACAGTGGCCATTAATCCATATTTATAAAACCTCTTAACCCATAATGCTGTCGGACCTGGCTTCCTGTAATCCGAGCTTCTTCATTCCTGCACTTGGTATAATGGGGTGTCTGCCACAATTAATAATTCATCCAAAGTGTTATTATGGCTGGTTCAGAGAGGCAGTGCCGTGATTCCCACTCATTTCATTGGGAGCCCATTTATTGCCCGTTTGTCTGCATCACCGAAGCCTCCTCGGATATTTTATGCTTGCTTTTCGTATAGTTTTTGTAACTTAGTTTTCTACTATATTGGGTGTTTTATGCCTAAAGTATATTGCGTTGTATTACTATACCGTACTATGGTATTTTGTATATATTGATATTTAATCCATTTTTTTCTTTGTGATTTTTTTCAGAATTATCCATGAAGATGGCTTCTCAGGTGAAGATGTCAAGCAGTACAAGCCTGTGGTTTATAGTAACACTATCCAGTCCCTGGCAGCCATCGTTCGTGCCATGGACACCCTGGGTATAGAATATGGGGATAAGGAGCGAAGGGTAAGTTACGTTGTTTATTGCTTTTATAGCTATATTTCATTTATTTAGTCTTTAATGTTTGGTTAGTGATTAGAACGTTACTAAATGTTCATTTGGAAAAAAATATATAACATTTGTTTTATTATTATGATTTATTGTACTTTTTGTTGCAGTTTTTGTGCCTATTTTAAAGCAGCTTATTAGTAGAAATTAAAGTTGTTCACAGTGAGGAAGATACTCAGTAATGTGCGACAGTAACCTACTGGCTGTTAATCATTGGCATTTACATTGATAATCTGGGTTTCCAAAAATTGCAACTTTGTGTGAAGTTTTTAAAGGGATATTGTCAAGTTGTCTCAAGCCGCTCACAGCTATGCAGTCTCCTTACTTCTTGGTTGCTTGGGGGGGCGGGTGCTCCTTCTTGAGTCACGGTTCTGGTGAGAAGCTTTGTCCTGCTACTACACATTAATGGAGGTAACACTGCTTTTGAACAAGCAGATGGCTCAGGAAAGTGAGAGCCATGATTTGGAGACCTTCTATGAAAGATAACCTTGGTGTATGCTGGTGGCCGATCATTCTGCGGTACTGATAACAGACCAGGAGCTGATGGAGAGGAGGGAGGTGAGCAGCTAATCAATGTGCTAGAGAGAGGTGGCTGGGATGTTAGGAGTCAACTCATCTCCTGAAATGTAGTTACTGCTCAACTGTGTCTTGCTTAGGCCAAATACTTCCAATGCCCTTTTATGTGTTTTTTTTTTATTCTAGCATTTTTCTCTTAACTTCTTGCCAAATATATAATCCTAATTAAAGGTAACCTATCAAAATGATTTCTAATCTGTAGGCAGGTTGTTATCGATAAAGATAAACTGGTCAGATTGTTTATAGGTTTGTGAAAAAGGTTTAATAAAACTTGTATTTTATTAATTAAAATCCCTGGTGTTTGTTTGCACAAGTCCAATAGGAGTCCTAGGCAGTGATTGGAAGCCTTCTCTGTATGACTGCATATAGAGATACCTGCCAGTTACCGGCTAGGACCGCCCACTGGACTCTAACACAGTCAAACACCTGACGATTCAGCCAATAAAATACTAGTCACACTTCCTACAAGCCTATATATAATTCTGCTCCGCTTCTCCGTCTCTATACCGTACTGTCCGCAGATTTGACTGCACGTACAATGTGACAGGTTCACTTTAAGACATTACTGATTTGGTTGTGTGTCTCATTTATGTAATACAAGCAATGGTGACTAGTGTTGAGCATTCCGATACTGCAAATATCGGGTATCGGCCGATATTCGCTGTATCGGAATTCCGATACCGAGTTCCGATATTTCTGCTATATCGGAAATCGGAATCAGAAGTTCCCACAGTGCAAAAATGCAGTATAATTGAGTGTGGGCTGAGACTGCGGGTCTGTGCGGGACCATGGGTGGTCTGTGCGTGCCTGCCGGGGGGTCTGTACGGCCTCTCCGGGGTCTGTGCGGCCAGCCGGGGGGTCTGTGCGGCCTGCCGGGGGGTCTGTGCGGCCTCTCCGGGGTCTGTGCGGCTTGCCAGGGTCTGTACGGCCTGCCGGGGGGGTCTGTACGGCCTCTCCGGGGTCTGTGCGGCTTGCCGGGGGGGGGGGTCTGTGCGGCCTCTCTGGGGTCTGTACGGCTTGACGGGGGGTCTGTACGGCCTGCCGGGGGGGTCTGTATGGCCTCTCCGGGGTCTGTGCGGACTGCCAGGGGTCTTTGTGTCTGTGCAGGCATCGTCCGATGGGACTACAAGTCCCATCGGGCTATGCCTGCTACAATGACAGTGATTGACACATTAGCCAATGATGGGACAGTAGTAGTCCCATCATCCGGCTAATGTGTTGAATGTAAAAAAACAAACAAACCTCCATACATGCTACATACATGCTACATACATGCTACATACATGCTACATACATGCTACATACATGCTACATACATGCTACATACATGCTACATACATGCTACATACATGCTACATACATACATGCTACATGCATACATGCTACATGCATACATGCTACATGCATACATGCTACATGCATACATGGTACATACATACATACATGCTACCTACATACATACATACATGCATACATGCTACCTACATACATACATGCATACATGCTACATGTATACATGCTACATACATACATACATACATACATACATACATGCTACATACATACATACATGCTACATACATACATACATGCTACATACATACATACATGCTACATACATACATACATGCTACATACATACATTACATACAATGCAAACATACAGACATACAGTACATTAAACATAGATTACATACTCACCATTACTTGTCATTTTGATCTCCGAAGCCAGTGTCATCTGTAAAAAATATGAAAAAAACAAACAACCAATATACTCCCTGTCCGCAGAAATCCACAAGTGTCCCATGACGATCTCCCGTGGAGAACGGCAGCAACAGCTGTTACAACCGCTCTCCAGGGGCTCCAGGAACACAATGACGGGTGGAAGGTATCCTTCCGCATTGTATTCCTCCGCCGCTGTAAAAAAATAGTCCCTAGTCTCACTTTATAGCATTGCTGGGTGAGAAATTTTCCCAGGCAGCAATTGCTATAAAGTGAGACTTTGTCCTAAGGTAACCTCTCAGTGATGCACTGCAGGAGCCATTGTCTCCTGTCAGTGTGTCACTGAGGGTCCTATAGAGCAGTGACATCACCCGATGTCACTGTTCTATAGGGGAGATCGTCGTGGGACACTTGTTGTTAATTGGACTACAGCAGACAGGTAGTATGCGGTTTATTATTTTACGTTTTTTGCAGGCGCTGGAGTATGGTAAGTATGGTGAAATGAAGAATATTAAAATACTTTTTCCTAATGTGTGCGTGTTTTATTAACCCTTTCTTACTATTGTTATTAACCCGGCTTAATGTCACCTTACAATAGCAAGGTGACATTAACCCCTTATTACCCCATATCCCACCGCTACACGGGAGTGGGAAGAGAGGGGCTAAGTGCCGGAATTGGCGCATCTTATAGATGCGCCATTTCTGGGGCGGCTGCGGACTGGTATTTGTAGCCAGGGGGGGCAATATCCATGGCCCCTCTCTAGGCTATGAATATCAGCCCGCAGCTGTCTGCATAGCCTTTCTGGCTATAAAATATAGGGGGACCCCACGTCATTTTTTTTTTGGTCCCCCTATTTTAATAGCCAGTAAAGGCTATGCAGACAGCTGCGGGCTGATATTCATAGCAGGCTACAAATATTGGCCCCCGGTCGTCGGCTTTCTCCCTCTGGTGCAGAAAATTGCGTGGATGCCCACGCCGTTTTTTTTTTTTTTTTAAATTCAACGCTCATAAAGGCCTGTTTCACTCTTGCGTCGGTATGGGTCCGTCGCTATGCGTCGGGCCAACGTACCGACGCACGTTGTGAAATTTGTGCCCGACGTGGGCAGCAGATGCAGTTTTTCAACGCATCCGCTGCCCATTCTGAACTGCGGGGAGGAGGGGACGGAGTTTCTGCCGCGCATGCGTGGTAGAAAATGGCGGACGTGACAGGCAAAAAAAGTTCACTTGAACGTTTTTTCGTACCGACGGTCTGCCAAAACACGACATGTAGTTTTTGGTGCAGGTTTTGATGCTGGTTTTTGGTATGGTTTTTGGTGCAGTTTTTGATGCGGTTTTAGATGCTGTTTTTGATGCAGTTTTCGTTCCGTTTTCTGACTGGTTTTGATGCAGTTTTTGGAAATAAATAAACGGAAAATGTTCATGATTTGAATGGGAAACATGCATGAAAAAACGGATTCGGAAGCCGTATTCATCATTTCACATCTGTTTCATCTGTTTTTTTGCTGGATCCGTCACTGTACGTTTTTCGCCGGACAGAAAAACCGTTCCTCTGTATGTGTTTTCCGTCCGGCGGAAACAGCTTTTTTGACGGATCCTGCAAAAAACAGATTAAACGTGTGGCCATCAGGCGCAATCCGGCGCTAATACAACTCTATGAGAAAAAAACGGATCTGGTGGAAAAAACGGATCTGGCGGAAGAAAAACTGATTCGGTGGAAAAAAAGGGATCTGGCGGAAAAAAAAATGGATCCTGCAAATGTGCTCGCAGGATGCGTTTTTTTCCCCATAGACTTGTATTAGCGACGGATCGCGACGGATAGCCACACGTCGTGTCCATCGTGCAATGGATCCGTCGTGTTTTGGCGGACCGTCGGCACGAAAAAACGTTCAAGTGAACTTTTTTTGTCCATCGCGTCAGCCATTTTCTACCGCGCATGCGTGGCAGAAACTCTGCCCCCTTCTCCCCGCACTTCAGAATGGGCAGCGGATGCGTTGAAAAACTGCATCCGCTACCCACGTCGTGCACAAATTTCACAACGTGCGTCGGTACGTCGGCCCGACGCATAGCGACGGACCCGTACCGACGCAAGTGTGAAACAGGCCTTTATGAGCGTTGAATTTAAAAGAAAAAAAAAAAAAAAAAGGAAAAAAACGGCGTGGCCTCCCGCACAATTTTCTGCGCCAGAGGGGGAAAGCCGACGGCTGGGGGCCAATATTTGTAGCCTGCTATGAATATCAGCCCACAGCTGTCTGCGTAGCCTTTACTGGCTATTAAAATAGGGGGAACCCCCACCCCCCAAAAAAAATGACGTGGGGTCCCCCTATATTTTATAGCCAGAAAGGCTATGCAGACAGCTGCGGGCTGATATTCATAGCCTAGAGAGGGGCCATGGATATTGGCCCCCCCCCCCGGCTACAAATACCAGTCCGCAGCCGCCCCAGAAATGGCGCATCTGTAAGATGCTCCAATTCCGGCACTTAGCCTCTCTCTTCCCACTCCCGTGTAGCGGTGGGATATGGGGTAATAAGGGGTTAATGTCACCTTGCTATTGTAAGGTGACATTAAGCCGGGTTAATAACAATAGTAAGAAAGGGTTAATAAAACACGCACACATTAGGAAAAAGTATTTTAATATTCTTCATTTCACCATACTTACCATACTTCAGCGCCTGCAAAAAACATAAAATAATAAACTGCATTCTACCTGTCCGCCGTAGTCCAATTAATAACGAGTGTCCCACGACGATCTCCCCTATAGAGCAGTGACATCGGGTGATGTCACTGCTCTATAGGACCCTCAGTGACACACTGACAGGAGACAATGGCTCCTGCAGTGCATCACTGAGAGGTTACCTTAGGACAAAGTCTCACTTTATGGCATTGCTGGGTGAGAAATTTTCCCAGGCAGCAATTGCCTTAAAGTGAGACTAGGGACTATTTTTTTACAGCGGCGGAGGAATACAATGCGGAAGGATACCTTCCACCCGTCATTGTGTTCCTGGAGCCCCTGGAGAGCGGTTGTAACAGCTGTTGCTGCCGTTCTCCACGGGAGATCGTCGTGGGACACTCGTGGATTTCTGCGGACAGGGAGTATATTGTTTTTTTGTTTTTTTCATATTTTTCACAGATGACACTGGCTTCGGGGATCAAAATGACAAGTAATGGTAAGTATGTAATCTATGTTTAATGTACTGTATGTATGTTTGTATTGTATGTAATGTATGAATGTATTGTATGTAGTATGTATGTGCGTAGTGTGTATGTAGTATATATGTATGTAGCATGTATGTAGCATGTATGTATGTATGCAGTATGTATGTATGTAGCATGTATGTATGCAGTATGTATGTAGCATGTATGTAGCATGTATCATGTAGCATGTATGTAGCGTGTATGTAGTATGTATGTATGTAGTTTTTTTTTTTTTTTTTTTTTTTTTTTTTTTTTTTTACATTCAACACAGTAGCCGGATGATGGGACTACTACTGTCCCATCATTGGCTAATGTGTCAATCACTGTCAGTGTAGCAGGCATCGTCCAATGGGACTTGTAGTCCCATCGGACAATGTCTGCACACATGCACAGAGACCCCCCGACCCGCCGCACAGAGACCCCCCGACCCGCCGCACAGAGACCCCCCGACCCGCCGCACAGAGACCCCCCCACGCCGCTCATAGAACCCCCCACGGCGCACAGAGACCCCCCCACGCCGCACAGAGACCCCCCCACGCCGCATAGAGCCTGGGCAGCCCACATACAGCCCCGCATAGAATTAGATCCCTGGCAGACCCCGCCTGCACACACCGACACTCAGTGTCCGCCCACGCACCGCCCACACTCTTCCCTCCTCCGGAACAGTATATAGAAGGACAGAAAGGGCTTATTTACTTTCCCATATTTGTGTCCCATTGACTTGCATTGGTATCGGTATCGGCGATATCCGATATTTTTTGGATATCGGCTGATCCAATCCGATACTGATACTTTTGAATATCGGAAGGTATCGCTCAACACTAATGGTGACACAGAAGCTGCAATAATAATCCCATAGAATAAAGGTGGCTGACATTAGGGTGCTTTCACACTAGCGTCGTACAACACACGTCGCAATGCGTCGTTTTGGAGAAAAAACGCATGTAAAGTTTTTTTGTGCATCGTGTCCGCCATTTCCGGCCGCGCATGCCAGAACTCCGCCTTCGCCTCCCAGGACATCACAGTGGGGCAGCGGATGCGTTGTAAAACTGCATCCGCTGCCCCCGTAGTTTTTTTTTCACAGTATGCGTCGGTGCGTCGGCACGTCGCATTGCGACGTGTGTCGTACGACGCTAGTGTGAAAGTAGCCTTAGAGAGATCTGATGTCTATGCGGACAGCGTAACAGACCCTTCTAGGCAGTGTTCGAGGAAAAGAATAATCAGACATATTGGATTTCAACATGCCTGATCCTTTGTTCCCAGAGGAGATAAGACACAGCTTACTAGTGATTAGGGTGTGGATTTGCAGTACACGGCCGTGGCCACTATAATTTTGACGCCGCTGCGGTGTACCATCAGCATCTGAGAACTTCCATCCGGTGCTGATCGGCGCGGGTGCAGATTAGTACACCCCCCACTGGTCAGACAAGGGTAGACCATCAATGAAAAAGCATTGGCCAAAACTGAGTGCAAGGATAGTCTCTCGCTCGTTGATCTACCGCATTTGGAATTATTGAATAGTAAGTGTAAAAATCAGCTTCTTCATTTCACCCATTTTCTGTATAGTCACCGAAATATAGTCCACGGTAGCCTATTTGTTTTATTCCACCAGCATTTCCAGTATTGATTGCTGGCTGTGTGCCGTCCACCACTTCCCATTCTGCTTGTCAGTGTAGTGGCTAGGTATCCGGCCAGCACACGGCTTCCTCACATAGTGTTTGAACATGGACATGTTCATTGGAGCAGAACTGGCTAGATGTTATGACCTCCATGGCAGCCATGTAAACTGACATCACAATACTGAACGTGACTAATTATCCTGGGCAACGAATGCTGTAGTCATAAGGTAGAGAGGACCGAAGGAAAGGAGACCTTGATTTCAGCGATGTGTCTCTTACTGGGCTGCTTGTTGTAGTTTCAATAAAATAAGTGTTTTATCAGCAGGAGATTCACTGCAGGACTAGGTGTCTCGTGCCATGTAGTCCTCCCGCTCTGTAACCACGCCCCCACCACTGATTGGTAGCTATTCGTGTGGGCGGGGTTATACAGAGCACAGTGGAGAACTGCTAGATCTGCAGAAAAGAAAAGTGATTAAATCAAAACTAGAGCAAGCAGCCCAGTAAGTGATACATCTCTGGAATCAGTGTATCAGCCCCTACATTATGCTACTCTCAGATTCAATAGCAAAAACCTGGTGATAAATTCAGACAGAATTACAGACCTTAGAGACCCAGCAAATACACTCAGATACTTTGTCATAATAATATTTAAAGGGGTGTTCCTATTTCGGCCACTCATAGGGAAGACATAAATACCTGTTATGTGGCAAAGGGATGATGGATACATCCATATTATTCTATGGGTTACACAAACCACTTGCTCTTCTGTTCCCGTAATGGGCAACTGGGATGGCAATAGCCCTTTAAATGTCACAGATATTCTGTCTGATAGGCATTAGGCATGCATGTAATGTATATTATTATTCCATAGACTTGCGATTTTTTTTAATATTTTTTATGGTTACAATAGTCACATAATCCAACTAATTATTTTTTTCCATCTATAGTATTTCTTTCATGTGCGCCCTCCCCCCGTCTTACCCTCATCCAGTTTTCGGCAGCTCCAGGCCCTAGTCACTTTAATGGATCTCCTGGAAAGCGTACACCCGTTCGCCTTCTGTCTGGTGTATAAATGGCTGGCCGCGACCTGACCTCCTTGTGTACCCAGGTCTCGTTCTTTTCTCCCGATGAAGTCGAATTTGCGATCCCGTGATATCCATCCTGTAGTGAAGAGCTCCTAGGCTTGCCGTTACCGCCGCACCTCCTCATAAATCCCATCCCTTCCCTCTCCTGCTCTCGATTCCACAAATTACCATGTGTATAACCATTTCTCAGCATTTTTTTTTTTATTCCCGAGTCTTTTGGCAATCTCAAAGATTGCTAAATATATTCAGCTCCAGCTCATATATTTATACACAGAGTTAACGGGAAAATAAGGCTCAGCCATCCTGACAATGAGCGATGCAAAAAAAGGGGATTTAGGAAAAGGGCAATGAAGCTTTTGTTATGAAACAATTGCCAGACCTTGATGAAGCCCTCAAAAGGTACAAGCGAAACCTCTCGACATCTAGTGTCACATTATTTTAGCTTTTGTTTAAGAAAATGTGGCAATTGTGTATTCCGAAGACTTAAAAAAATGAATAAGGTTAAGGGTGTAATGATCTAAAGCCAAAAAATGCCTAAAAGGCCAATGATCACCACTATTGGCAGGCCTATGCGCAGCTGACGGATTGGCGGAGAATGGGACACTGATGGTAGCCATACTCTACAGATTTTGGACAAGCAATATAGCCGACCCTTGTGCCTTTTTGTGACAGATGACCAATCTGTTAAAATGTTGATGCTTGATTTGGTAATTAAAAAGCCATTGTGGTGCAAATTTAATTCTCAGGGCCCGGTCTGTTGGCCACAGCAGTAATCTTTGGCCCCTGCATGAAAGTTGTGAGAGCTGATTCTTCCCCGACTACATCCATGGCTCTTCTTTTGATTAGCCGGCCTGGCTGGCATTGTCCTCATTGTGATGTGATATGCACATGACCACTAACAGGCCAGCTAATCAAAAAAAGAGCCGCGGATGAAGTTGGGCAAGAGTCGGTTATCAGGGTTCCGGTCCTGGCTGATGGACCAGGTTGGGCAAATCGTTCTATGCCAACTCTAGTGTTGATTATTGTCCTGATGGATTAACCTGTAAAGATATCCATTGACATATAAAGTAGTCAGACTGTATGTGGCGAGAGTAGAATTGGGGTCATCAGCTGTTCAAAAAGATTACAGCACTGATGTCACCCAATCACGCAAGTGCCCAGTCTTCTGGCCTCATGAAGTCGCACATTACCCAACATAAAAAAATAGGTAAAAACACAAAAATTGAGCTTGACTTGAGTTCGTACACATGCTGCTCATAAATGCATGTTCACATTGGCCATACAACCTACAAGAGAAAAATTAGCAAAAACCCTGCTGTAACAAAGTAAATAAAAAGCAAAAAGTGCATTTAAATAACAGTTTTTAGTAATACTGTTTTTGATAAAAAATAGCATAAAAGCCATCCTACCACGACAAGGTAACCCTGATCAGGACGGTCCTACACTGTCTAATATTAAAACCTTACCATGTGTCAATGTTGACCTCAATGTGAATAAGGGCAGACAACAGGACTGGGCCCAACCAGTGAAACACCAGTCTATGGAAGCCTCATATACAATTTCCAGCTCAGGAGAGGGAGGCCACACCCCGGCTTGCACAGAATGCAATAATACATAGCAAAAACACAAAAATTGAGCTTGACTCGAGTTGGTACACATGCAGCTCATAAATGCATGTTCACATTCGCCATAAAACATATAAAACCTACAAGAGAAAAAATGAGCAAAAACCCTGCTGTAACTAAGTAAATAAAAAGTGCATTTAAATAACAACGTTTTTAGTAATACTGTTTTTGATTAAAAATAGCATAACAGCCATCCCACCACGACAAGGTGACTCTGATCGGGACGGTCCTACAATATCTAATATTACAAAAAAATAGGTGTAAATTTAAGTGCCCGAAGCCATAATGCAAAATGTGCCAGAACTCCCTAATACCTGTAATTTATAGTACTCAATTCTTCATATCAGGCAGAATCCGGGGTGCAGGTACAATCATAACCTCTGCCCGCCTTCATGCAGCTTATATCATTACACACATTTCAGAATTTTCCATCTATGGATCCGTACTTGCAAGTACCGACCTAGCTTGTAACCGCAAATGATTTTCTCAGAAACTCATTACTTTCTCTGAAAAGTAGTCCTACATTTTCATAGCTAATCATTGTTACTTATTGAAGCGCAGCCGCATCTTCTTGTACGAGGTTGTTTGATTGACGAGAAAAAACCTGGACATTTTGCTAAGGCTGTCTGAACATCTCCTACCGTCCAAGGCCAACGTGCCCTAAACTCATTCTTTTGTGTAGGACTGTTTCTTTTTCTTCTTCTCTCGGATTGTATAAAAAAAGGCAGTTGGTGGGGGGGAAAAATATATTTATTATTTGATCTTAAAGAGGACCTATCACTTGCCTTAAGCATGATTTATTTGTTAACCCAGTGTAAATACTGCGGTTTTCCTGAATCTGGCGTTTTTTTCTTTTGTTCCTACTCTCTTTCACTTTATAACATATGACCCCCTCTTTTCTATATATGTATTCTATATTTGATAATGCTAGTTGGATCATTCTAAAAGATGGAAGCCAATGCCTCTGGGCATTAAAGAGAACCTATCACTTGCCATAAGCATTATTTTTTTTACCTAGTATAAATGCTGTTCTTCTCCTGAATCTGTTTTTTTTTTTTAATTTGTATTGAAAAATTCTATCAATAACATTATTTTCCAGTATTTGGTTCAGTTTAAGACCAAGTTAATCTATTCAGTCGTACAGCAGAAAATGCCAATAATTTGGTTTGTCTGGTACTGGAGGGCCTGAAGATTTGGTGTTCGCATTATGGGATATTTTTGACTCCACTTTCGGTCAGTAGTGTGGCCAGTAAGACATTTTTGGCTATGAAAACGTGATCAACAATGAGAATTATTCTTATACCAAGGGACTTGTAATGGGACGGGCTAGCACCTCCAGCTCATCCTGGAATTTACCCCCCTCACAGTCCCTTAAGAAGACCTAGCAACTTACTTTCTGTAGTAATTTGGGGTGCAGAATATTTGTAGGGTGTCCATAGATAAGTTGGCCGAGCACTTATTCCTCTTCCCAATACATATGCACCCTTGGCTGGCGCACCTCCTAGATGATAGGCCTCACTGACCGATTCCTGGTTGACTCAATCTGCAAAAAAAAAAAAGTAAAAGAAAGCACCGCTCCTTATATTCTTATCTCGGCATGGAAAGAATCAGAGCGAGGATTGATGCAGAAACGCGTTTCGCTTCACGATGATCATGACTCAATGACTATTGTGGAAAATGGTGACTTTATTAACAATCCAGCAATTATATATAGTAGTTATGTAATAATACTCAGTGCATTGGTTACATCCCTGCATGAGGGCTGTTCCACCACTGTGCTGGAAAAACGATCTGTAAACCTACGCTTGTTCAGGCGGCACTTAATGACGACACTTTTTTTTTCCAGCCTTCCCGCGTCTGCTATGCCTTTGCTTTTACTAGCACTAGCTAGAAATGATTTTTTTGCGGATCACATCCAAGCATAAAATAATAGAATAACCCATCGAGGACTTTGCCACATCGAAAACAGGAACCTGGTGAATACCAGCAGATCCTGTTAGGACAAAGAGAGTCATTGATGTAATGTTATATCCGCCTTTTTTCCCGTATGTTTTCAGCGTGTGCCCATTTTTTTTTTTTTAAACTAGTTTCTTGCTGAAAATAATGTAATTCTTCTTTTACATGGCTACTTATTACAATGTAAATATATTAAAGGGGTTGTCCAGTACTTTTCTAGTGATGCCCATCCTTAGGAGATCAGATCAGCATTTAATGAGCGTGTGCAAACTTCATTATGAAGGCAAGGGGAGCGGTGTATTGTAATCCTGCCTCTGATGATGAGACTGCTGAAAACACTTCCTGAAAAGTGGGAAAATTGATTAATAATATTGTTTAAAACCCATACTGATATGAAAAAAAAAAAAAAGCATTGCCAACATTTTTTTTTAACACAAAAACCTGATTTAAACAATGGCTCTTTGGATGTTACATTCCCTTTAACTGCGCTTTGTAATGTGCCGCTGACTATCCCTAGAGAGGTTCCTCTACATATGGCCCCGTGTATCTTCCGTTATGAGTGGACGCATGTGATGGGGACGTATCTTTTTTGGAGATCTTCCAGCGTGATAGGATATGGTTGATTACAGCTCCAGTAACTTAACCCCGCGGCTTCTTCTAACCACAGGAAACGTATGTGCAAACGGTCGTCTGATAAGCCACAATCTCTCTGTATCCCACTGCGAATAGCACTTGTGTTTTCTGTACAATGACAATACAAAGATCGTCTGATAAAATATTGGTGCCGATACAGAGGGGAAAACACTGCAATAAGAAGGGGGCAATGGTGGTGCCAGTTAGGGGTCCGCATTGGGTAACTACAAGACTTATTCTCCGCGTCGTAATGCGGAGCCTTCACCTACTTTGGGCAGCGCCTCGTATGGGTCCCGTATAGTCACGCCAATGAAATGGGACCAGGTGTTTTCAAGTCAATGATTTTAAAAGAGGAAAAGACCAAGTCTATTATTATTGTCTCCGTAAGACCCATTTTACAGGATCTTACACATAAAGATCACAAACTGGCCTTAAGGGGGCATCTAATTGGTGCAATATGCCCAAATTGTACACCAATTTATATGGTTTTTGCGCTGGGGTTGATTGAGGATTTTTTTGTCTCCAGCATAGGATCAGGAGGACTTAAAGGGGTTGTCCAGACTTGGAGCTCAACTATGTGACTGCAGACTTGTGAATCCTCAGGAATCTCTGGTGCCGGGGCTGCAAGAATGCGATTTGCATACTTCCGGCCACATTCCTACTAGACTGTGTCCAGTTTTGCTTACTTCACTTGCATTGAGTGAAGGCGTGTAAGTCCAGTCGGCATGTGACCGCATGTATGATAATCGCGTACTTGAGGCGACGTGCCAGTGAATGCTGACAGTGGGCACACTAGCGGCTCTCATAGAGTAATTGCAGACCTAAATCTCATGCATGGACACCCCTTTAGGGGCTTATCTGCCACATAAGGCATCACATGTATTGCACATCCAACCACTATTGATTTGAATAGGTGTGAATGTGCAATACCAGGCTGCAGCCACTATATAGTCGGCGGAGCTGTGCAGCTCCATAACTGAGCAGTTCAAGCTGACACCGGGAAAATCCGGTCGTCGGGGAAAAAAAACCCCCGCCTGCGCTCATGTGACACCGCCATGCTCTGTTGCGCGTACACTGTATTGCGGTATGTTGAAATAACTTTCCTTCCCAATTATGTTATTTCAGCAAGATTAGCGGGGGAGGGGGCCTATATATTGGATGGAAGAGAGTGTCATCTGTATATACCAGAAGATCGGCCTGGGCAGCTCTATTTTAATAAACTCAAATAATGGGCACATTCTTGAAACCCGAGAGCAAGAAAATTAAATTATTTTCTCTTTAGCATCTCACATTGGCAACTGCTAATGTACTTTCTATTTTTATCCAGTTGTAATGGGATGACTCTTGTATATTCCATCGCTGTGTTTTTTCAATAAAATGTCCATAAAGAAGTCCAGGGGTCCTTCTCCAAAACCAAGCCAATATATTGCATGTAGAGCATGAGAATTAATGCTGCTGTTTTGTGGCTAAAAATTAATTTTTTAAAGGGCTCGAATTAGTTACTTATCCGCTACACCTTAACGTACATTTTGTGTACAAATAGGGGGAAAAGTGAAGGGAGTAGGATGCAGGAGGTGACTACATAGGGTTTGTAGTCTGTTACCATGGAGATGCATAAGTCTGCATAGGAGCTGTAGACCCAAAGCAGTTGGTTTTTATTTTTTGAAATGAAAGCTGTTTACTAAGCTGCTTTTTTTAAATTTTAGATGAATTGGAGCAAAATGGCTGCAAGCTTGTTCATAGTCTAAGGGTATGCGCACACGTTGCGGATTTTGCTGCAGATTTTTCCACAGCGGATTTTGAAAATCCGCAGTGCAAAACCACTGCGGATTTTCACGCAGTTTCTTCTGCGGATTCCTCTGCGGGTTTTCAACTGCACTTTCCTATTGGTGCAGGTTGAAAACCGCTGCGGAATCCGCAGAAAAGTGACACGCTACTTCTTTTTTTCCGCAGCGAATCTACGCTGAATTTTACGCAGCATGTGCACTGCGGTTTTTGTTTTCCATAGGGTAACATTGTACTGTACACCGCATGGAAAACTGCTGCGGATCTGCAGCAAAAACCGCAACGTGTGCATATAGCCTAAGATTTGGGTGCTCGTTTTTCATTTTCTTTTACTCTTTGATCATAATGTGCATACATGCTGTGATGTCTCACCTGCTGAAGGAGATCAATGAGGCCTCTTGTCGAAAGAAAGGTCTTACGGAGCACAGACAGGTGGCACTAGCACATCAAGCGGATACGTTGGTATTCGAGATGTATCGGAGCTGATGGTAGCAAGGCCGGACTGATGGTGCACAGATAAGCTGCAGAACTAAAGTACTGGAGACTTGGATGTTGCAGAGACACGTATCAGAGCTAGAGTAATGGAGACTTGAAAGTAGCAGAGCTGATCGGCGAAGTTTAAAGTGGTGTCAGATGTGGAAAAATTTGGGAATAGTGGAGCCAGATGGGGCAGAGTTTGGGGTAGTGGAGCTGAGTTTGGGTTAGTGGAGCCAGATGGGGCCAAGTTTGGGGCAGTGGAGCCAGATGGAGCCTAGTTTGGAGTAGTGGAGCCAGATGGAGTAGAGTTTGTGGTAGTGGAGCCAGATGAAGCAGAGTTTGGGGCAGTGGAGCCAGAGGGAGCCGAGTTTGTGGTAGTGGAGCCAGATGGAGCCGAGTTTGGGGCAGTGGAGCCAGATGGAGCCGAGTTTGTGGTAGTGGAGCCTGAGGGAGCCGAGTTTGGGGTAGTGGAGCCAGATGGGGCCGAGTTTGGGGTAGTGGAGCCAGGTGGAGCCGAGTTTGGGGTAGTGAAGCCAGATGGGGCCGAGTTTGGAGTAGTGGAGCGAGATGTGGCCGAGTTTGGGGTAGTGGAGCCAGATGGGGCCGAGTTTGGGGCAGTGGAGCCAGATGGAGCCGAGTTTGGGGCAGTGGAGCCAGATGGAGCCGAGTTTGTGGTAGTGGAGCCTGAGGGAGCCGAGTTTGGGGTAGTGGAGCCAGATGGGGCCGAGTTTGGGGTAGTGGAGCCAGGTGGAGCCGAGTTTGTGGTAGTGGAGCCAGATGGAGCCGAGTTTGGGGTAGTGGGGCCGAGTTTGGGGTAGTGGAGCCGAGTTTGGGGTAGTGGAGCCAGATGGAGCAGAGTTTGGGGTAGTGGAGCCAGTTGCAGCCGGGTTTGGGGTAGAGGTAGGAATGGTAACTACATGAAAACTCAGGCGGTATTTTTGTGGCTGAACCTGATTCAGGGGCATGATGTCGTATGACCACACTAGTGAGGTAGTGCACGCAACTGAGAGCGTGCGTTGTGCAGTTCTTGACATTGAAGCACCAAAAAAAAAAAAAAAAGAGTTAGTCTCGTGATTATAATGTTTATGGCCATGAAATCATGCCAAATACATAGAGGACATAACAGCGTCCACGTTTCCCACCCTTAGGGAATTTCAGAATATGTAGCCTTAATTATTTTCCAATTATTAGAGCTCTATCAAGGAATTTCAGGCCCACAGACACAAATTGTATTTTGTCATAAGCACAGACTTTATAAAGATTTAGAAGATTTAGTACTTCAGGGGAATATTATATTCCATATATAATGGTGCTTGTAAGTTTGTGAACTTGTCAACATTTTCCATATTTCTGCGTAAATTTGACCTAAAATTACATTTTCACAACAGTCCCAAAACAAGAAAAAAATATTAAACTTTGTGATATTGGATCATTTTGACAAATAATAAAAAAATGACAATGTCTGTGAACGACAAAAGTATGTGAACCTTTGCTTTCAGTAATTGTGAATTAGTTCTGCGCATTGAATGGAATTTTAATTTTGAATTTTAGCCCCTTCCCTACGAAACAGCTTCGCTTCATATTGAGGGGTTTGAATTTCTCGTTTCGGGTCCTTCCACGATATTTCTACAGGACTGTGACTCGGCCATTCCAAAGCGTTCTTTATTCCTTAACCATTCTTTTGTAGAACATCATGTCTGCTTTGGGTTGTTTTTATGTTGTATCGCAGGGTGTTTTTTTCTCCAAACATTACACTTCTCATTCAGACCAAAATGTATTTACTTATTATTTATTTTCTTTTGTCCCAAAAAAATCACATAGTGGACAAATTTTGAGAGACACAATATTCGGATGTCAGAAAACTCCATGTTTGTTGTTATGGCACATTCTTGTATAACGCCCCTTTAACCAGGTATCTTGTATTTGATGTTTGGGATCAAAGGATGACGGGAGCAGCTGTTGTTTTTTTTTAACCAATTTATTCCCAATATGTCCTATGAGCCGCAGTGAAAGAACTGTACGTGGCTCTGACACCACATCCTATTCACCTGCCCCATTTCTTGGTCAGATGAGATGCCCAGCTGTGTCCGGTAATGAGGTGTCATTCTGACGAACGAGCCCAAGCTGCCTCGCATCCATTATTAGATTTCTGTGAAACTTTCCTAAAACCGTTCCTTTCGATTCAATCACCAATGTCCCAAAATGATGTGACTGGCACTTCTCAATATAATATAATCACCGATAGTTACCCTAGAGAGTGACTACCATGAAGAGATCCAGAGTAACAGTAATTAAAGCTTTTATTGGAGAAATTTATAAAACGCATAAAAATGCCCAAGCACCCTAACATAAGGTGGAGGGTAGGTGCAGTGCATCATTACATTATATCAATTGCAAGGTAGTGATGTCCTCATGATGTATACAATTCCGTGCACATAGGTTACATATAAGTTGCCTAAGCATACCAACAATATATAAACAATATCAATATATAAACAATATCAATGTGCACAGATCAAGTTAAGCAATCCCAGTGATATCTACCTGCAGGCTGCACCACTCTCCACCTCACCCCAACGCGCGTTTCGCACCGAGCTTCTTCCGGGGGCATGTCTGGAGTGGGTAGGTGCGGGGTTTTAAAATAACCATCTGCCAATGGCAGAGAATGTTTGTGAACATGTGACCGGGAGTAATGTGGGGTCGTAGCCTGGTTGCCTGATAATAGTCGGCGCTTGCACCGCCGCCTGCTTCCTGAATTGAAGGTCACTTCCGGACCTGCGCTCCCTGGAACGCTCGCTGGTACGCAAGCTATCCAGATCTAAGCGCATCCGGAACTGAGCAGGGCAGGAGGCTGGCGCATGCGCACAGTCAGGGAATCAGGAAGTACGCCGCCGGTAAATAAACAAATGGAACGATATAGAGGCCCCAAGGCAAACGAAAGGGAGGGGGGAATCAGAAATCAGGACATTACACTGTCAATAAATAAACCATTGGAAGCATATAAGGGACAATGTGGCAGACAAGAGGGAGGGGAAAAGAATAAGAAGGGAAAGAGAATTAGGGGACCAAGGTATCCCAATGCTATAACAGTGGTACTTTATATTGCTTAGGATTATTTGTGCAATCCCTCCGGTGTTGGGAAAAATAATAAAAATAAAACCTAACACATAAATAATAAAGGATAATCAAGTGAAGTGACTTAGTGCCCATCATTAATAAAAACTCTTTATTATATAGTAAAATTGTATGTGCACATCCTTATAGACTGGTGTAAAAATATCCAGTGAAAGGCACCGATTATTAAAGTGACACAGTGCATATCTATATTACCAAAAGACCTCCATCATGTTTAAGGGCTCTTATACGGGTGCGTGTATATTAGTGCATAATTACCCTGACATATATACATGTCTATATAGACATGTATACCCGGTATTACAAATAATGTGCAAAGTTGAGCAAAAATTAATTAAAGTGACATGGTGCTATACATTACTCCGTGACTCATAGAGTACTGAATCCTCTATGATAAATTATTAATAGGTGCATGTACTATACTGGTGCACGATATCTATTATATCCCAGGATATATGAATGTGAATATAACCGCCAAAATATCTATACAGATGCCATAAGTGAACACAAGATCCCATACATATAAATGCAGATTTATTACAATATTAAAAAGAGGGAATCATATCAAAATTACCCCCAATGGGGTCAATATACTTATTGGGGTAGATAAACCCATTTATTCTATACCCAAACCTGTATCTATAAATACCCTTTATACCCTACCACCCCTCTGCCCTAACCGGAGTCATTATATATCGCATCTTCCATACAGAAAAGTGGAGCATCTGTAAGTTGCCAATGTAATCCATCCGTTATCATATAGGGATGAGTTCTTTAGCCCCACATCATGCGATGACCGTTCCTTTCGATGTCTGGTGGCAGGTCGGAGAACCTTTTCAGTGCACAAAGTCGCCTACATCATCTTGAGAAGCCACCCACTTGGCTGTATATTTGGATGCTCGTTCCTATAGAACTTGTTATCCCAATGATGAACACACTTCTTTTTGTATGTTTTTAGCTTTCGGGCAGGTTTTTGTTTTTCATTGTTCTTACAGCACTGGATATGTGTTCCATATTATGTGTAGTGTTTTTTTTTTTTGCTCCATTGTGTAGTTTTAAGGGGAGTCTCTTACCCCCAAAGTGGCAGTTAATCTGCCTAAGCATTTATATAGGGCTCCTAGCACACATGTAAATCATACTTGGCAAATAGAGCTTAGCTTAATATTTAATTAAAATCAACTTTTATTTGATATGTAAATGAGGAAAGTTCAGTGCACCCTTGGCGTGGCCTGTGCTTTGGTGCACCATCACACTCTCCTTTCTGCATAATGAAGTCGATACCTTACAGTGATTGACTTATCTCTAAGGTCCAGAGCGAACCCTGCATCTCCTATATGCGCCTGTGCACTGACACTTGATGATCGTGGCGGTGCACTCAGTTTCAGTGCGGATACCCTGTCCTTGCGCCCCTGCCGCCCCGTCCTTGCGCCCCTGCCGCCCCGTCCTTGCGCCCCTGCCGCCCCGTCCTTGCGCCCCTGCCGCCCCGTGCTTGCGCCCCTGCCGCCCCGTCCTTGCGCCCCTGCCGCCCCGTCCTTGCGCCCCTGCCGCCCCGTCCTTGCGCCCCTGCCGCCCCGTCCTTGCGCCCCTGCCGCCCCGTCCTTGCGCCCCTGCCGCCCCGTCCTTGCGCCCCTGCCGCCCCGTCCTTGCGCCCCTGCCGCCCCGTCCTTGCGCCCCTGCCGCCCCGTCCTTGCGCCCCTGCCGCCTCGTCCTTGCGCCCCTGCCGCCCCGTCCTTGCGCCCCTGCCGCCCCGTCCTTGCGCCCTTGCCGCCCCGTCCATGCGCCCCTGCCGCCCCGTCCATGCGCCCCTGCCGCCCCGTCCATGCGCCCCTGCCGCCCCGTCCATGCGCCCCTGCCGCCCCGTCCATGCGCCCCTGCCGCCCCGTCCATGCGCCCCTGCCGCCCCGTCCATGCGCCCCTGCCGCCCCGTCCATGCGCCCCTGCCGCCCTGTCCTTGATCCCCTGCCGCCGCAACCTTGCGCCCCTGCCGCCCCGACCTTGCGCCCCTGCCGCCCCGAACTTGAGCCCCTGTGTGCGATCATCCAGTGTTGGTGTGCAGAGGGGAGATACAGCATTTTCTCTGGGTGTTTGAGAGAATCAATGTGAAGTACTGGCTTCATTATGTAAACAGGAGGGTCTGATGGTGCATCAAGGCATAAGCCAAGCCAAGGGTGCACTGAAGCACCCTCATCTGCATATCAAATAAAAGTATGGTAGTTTTTTTTTTTTAATTAGGGCCCAGTATGGTTTAATTAGGGGCTAGCCCCCTATATAAATGGTTAGGTAGCTCAGTTGTCATTTTGGGGGAGTGACAGACTCCCTCTACTTGTACATAGTCCTTATCCCCCATTTTTTTGTTTCTCTATTCCACTTGTCTCGTTGCCAGTAGCAGTATATCCTCTTTCCTTTCTGTAGACCTTCAGCTCATGGTCATGTTCACGTTCCTCCATGTGCACCTCCCATTCTCCTAATTTTCCTGTTCATCTGCCTCCCTCCCCTCCAGCTGTCATGCCACCATCCTCCTTGTCGTTGTGCCATCTGCCAGATGAGCACTACATAGACTTAGGTAAAGGCGAGGAGACAATTGCTCCCCTGCCTTTGCCCACAGCCAGAACAGAAAAGGTGCATATGTAACTCTCATCTTCCACCTAGGGTCAACATAAGTACCCTACACGTGCCGAAACCTCTGGCAGGTTGTTGGACAACTATGGTAATGGTTCTACAACCTCCTGGACGTTGGCACCGTAGGTGCATCACTCTTTATAGATCTCCTTACTTGCTTTGTGACCTCACCCGTGACCTTGAATGGGGTCTGAGCGAGGTCTCCGTCTACTCCCTGAATCATTATCAGCCATCTGCGATTTAATCACTAGTCAAAACCCATTAGGTCAAATCACGCCTGATGCTCTAAGGTTGAAGTAGCTAAACCTTTCGTAGCTGCCGCAGGTTCCGTCTCCTCCCTCCACCCTTATGTAAACTTCCACTATCCTCTCATATCATCTCATATATACGGTGACGATTCCAGGACCTCATTTACTACAAATTTTACGCACTAGTCATCAAACTCATCTCTAGTGTCCTTGACCAGAAGCTTCGTCCCGGGAAATGGATGGAAAAGTCTACGTCGTGGAATTGTTTTTTTAAACAGTACACCAATTTTTTTTGTAAAAATAAAAATAAAAAGTTGGAGCTCTAATGATTAAACGCACAGCATTTTGTCCTCTTTACATCCCATTATTAAAAATTATATATGGATCGAGTCCATTTAAGGTCCCCTGGGATGCCCACTTTGCGGCCATTACGACGTATGTATCTTATACTTACAGTATACATCGGGCATTAATGTATGAAGCACTTTAAAAACTGAATCAATATTTAAACCAAATCAATGCAATAAGTAAGGAACGGCTGTAAAGGTAATAGAGACTCCAGGGAAGGTGTTACCCACCATGCGCAGTTTGGATCCATTCCCGTGCACTATACTTTTTCTTTTTGTCTTTATTATGGCACATGTGTCTGGTCTGTATCCATACTTATCAAAAGTGATTTAGTCCAAAACCAATGTATAAAGCTTTTAGAGAATATTTGTCCATAAAAGTTGAAGGGTCATTTTTGACCCATGACTGTCGGTCTAGGTTCCTATGTGGAGCAAGTAGCGATGTTTCCTTGCAATTAAAGATGTTGACCTGGCTACGTAACAAATGTATGAAAAGGACCAAGAAACATCTGGACAACACAACCATATTGGGTCCAGAGCTTCAGCCACGAGTGGTCCACCCCTAATGTTGACCAAGAAGACCTGGCTTGCTATCGTTATCCATATACTTTTTTCTGGGGATCGAGAGTAGATTAGATTTTTGGAACTTATATTACATCTTTGCAATATATGTAAGAACACGTTTTCTTTTGGATCTCAGGAGCCCAGATCTAACCATGCCTCCTCCACCAAAATGTTTAGTTGACCTCTCTCTCAAATGAGGCAGGATGCAAGGGATCATCACCCGTAATGTCCACTTCTTGGGAGAAGGTGACACCAAACACTTACCGTATTTTAGTTGACTATTAACAGACTATCATGATCAGGAAAGAAGACGGCCACGTTTTCCGTTTTGACCCAACAATCGTTAGTCCATGCTTGATTTTTCCCCGAGAGATCGTTCATACTTTGCCCCATGACCTTACCACATATGTCCATTTTGAACGACTAATTACAATATGGATTCACAGCTGTTTTGATGGAACGATTATTTACGAATTGTTCCTTTTAAGGGGTTGTCCACCTCTACGGACCTTTCCCCCCTCCTTTAAATTCATGTATTTAGGGCTGAAAAAATATTTTTGTAACTGGGTTTCATTAAACATTTTGCACTGGTAACCTTCCAGATTATCTGTATTGCATTGTCTATTGCTGGCTGTAGAATGAGTTAACGGAAATTTAATCAGTGAGCTCATTCTGTAGAGTTTGACGACTCATGTCTGACTTTTCCTGATTTATAACCATAGACCACATCAAAGATGAATGTGCAGAGAAGCAAAGAGCCTGTAAAAGCCAAGGATGCATTTCTTTTTAATGGAACCCAGTTGCAAAAATGATTTATAACCTGAAATTTGGGTAAAAAATGTCCCTAAAGGAAGACAACCCCTTTTAATTGTGGTTAACTGTCTGTTTATTGTATATGGTTTGCTCTAGATAGTGTTTGATGACCTCATTCTAGACTTGTGGCTATATGGTAGAGAAATAGTCTATGAAGCTCCCTAACACCTTGGTGACCTGCAGCCTGGGTTCTAGCAGGGAATTTAGAGGGAATCTGTCAGTGGTCTCAACCCTCCTAAGCCGTCTATATGGCCATGTAGGTCATAGGAAGCTGAATAAAATGATACCTTGATATCTGTGATCTGATGTTTTATTCTAGAAAAATCTACGGTATGTTTTTTTCTTAATATGTAAATGAGCTGCTAAGATCTATAGGCCGGACATAGATCTCCCCGAGAATCTGCCTCCAGAGTTTATTGTAAATGGAAGGGAGCAGACTGACAGTCCATTCTTCTGATCTACATGTCTCACACTGGTAACACCCCATTTCATTTACAGTAAGCTCTGGAGGCAGATTTTCAGGGAGATCTATGTCCGGCCCATAGATCTTAAGAGCTCATTTAAATATTAAGAAAAACATGTATTTCTCAGGAATGAAACATCGGATCGCAGATATCAAGGTATCATTTTATTCAGCTTCCTATGAGCTACATGCCCACACAGACGGATTAGGAGGGTTGATCGTACTGACACATCCCCTTTAAATCATATTTGTCCAATCACACAAAACTGATATCATGTTTTGTAATTTGCCATCTGCTCTTTTTCAATCCCTTTACATCAGCATTCTGCCTGCGCCATAGGTGCTGAAGCATCCTTTCAGTCACTTCCCAGCATGCATTGTGCCTCACATTGCCCACTAGCTGGTCCTGCCTTGACCTGAATGCCTGACTTGTAGTTGTGCCGCAACGCAACTTGAGCAGAGAGATAAAAGTCCACCGGCTTCGTGTAATCCTTCTCATATGTTGCCAGCGATGGATTACACCTGACAACAGGCAGCAAGTTACACAGAAGGGAGATACGTGGTGGCCAACACTTTAAAGGGATGTTTCAGACATTATTTTTAATAGTGATTTGCAGATTTATCAAATAAGATGACGTATTGGAAAGTACAGTGACCATTTAAGATCTCCTGCTAGTGTTCTTTGGCTAAATCTTTGGGATTTAATGTCTCGAACGTAAGACTCTTCTCATCTTCCTTTCTTCCTAGAAAGCTGACTTATTACCGGGATGGAGAAGAGCTCATGTCTTGTAGTGTGCGGAGTCGTGCTGAGCGTCTCCAGCGATAATTGATGTTCCTTTTTACGAAGGGCTTACATTTCTAAGTGTCCTATAGAACGTCTTATACCTGAAGACACCGTCGAGGTCCGGACATGCTCTTTCCATGGCTATCCTTCCATTTTTCTTCAGGCACATGCTCGTTCCCTTTTCTGTCCCATATCTAAACACAAAAGACCTACTGGAAATTAGAATATTTTAAAGCGGATCTGTCGGCTTAAAGGGGTTTTCCACTTTTAGGAAAGTGGATTCCAAACTCTCTAAAATAACAGAGCAGTGACTCCCCCCCTCCCCAGGTCCGGCCTTGGATCCACGCCGGCTCACCGCCGTTGCTTGGGTCTCCGTGTTTTGGCTGTAACGTCAACCGCGCGCATCAACAATGTAGTCCATCAGAATAGGTGTGCCGTTATAGGATTCTATCCTAATGACAAGATGTGTTTCTTAAAGGGATTGTCCTAGCCCAACAAGCTGGTAGCCCCCGGGGATGCTGATCAAGCGGTGGCAAAAAATGTAATATTATGCAATCTTCTTTTTAACTTTAAAGCCCCACATACATGCTCATGTTGAGCCCACCTTTCTACCCCAGTTGCCCAAATGGCCTATTGAAGGGAATCCGGTGTCCTAGTATCTTTATTTTTTAAAATGGGGACTGATGTGGGATTTCAGTTTTTGGCTTTTACCGGAAATTCTTTACAGGGCATCTGTCTCCAGGTTTTTGCCATCTAATCTGAGAGAAGCATATTGTATAGAGACGGAGATCCTGATTCCAGTGATGTATAATTTACTTAGTTGGCTTCTTGTAGTTTGGATTAAATCCCTGTTTTATCATCAGGAGATTAAAACTAGTGGACTAGGGACAGAGACCCTAATTCCAGCGATGTGTCACTTGCTTTACTACTTACCGCAATTTCAATAAAATACAGTTTTGTCTTCTGCAGGTCTATCAGTTCTCTGAATCCTGACCTCTGTATAACCCCGCCCACACCACTGATAAGCAGCTTTTTGCCTATGCACAGTGTACACAGAAAGCAGCCAATCAGTGGTGTGGGCGAGGTTATACAGAGCTCATCACTCAGAGAACTGGTAGATAGGCTGCAGAGAAAACAGATTTTATCGAAACTGAAGCAACTAGTAAAGTAAGTGACACATCGCTGGAGTCAGGGTCTCTGTTTCTACATCATGCTGTTCTCAAATGGGATAGTAAAAACCTGTGAAAGATTCCTTTTATCCCCTTTTCTAATGTTATAATGCATGTTATTTTTTAATGCCTTTCTTTACCCTTGTTCATTTTGCTTTTGGTTCTTTGCGCTTTCATCCTACTTGTTTAGGTTCTGAACTTTGCGCTCTAGATGGAGTCAATATCTGCGTTATCCATGCATCTGTTGCCCGCCGAACATTAGTGCGCCATAATGCTACAGTCTGCGGCTAATTACAAAGCATCTTTTTTTATTCTTGACAGTTGTAGTATTTTTTTATATATACAGATTAGAACAAATCCAGCATTTTATTGGTGCTTCTGCACAGAAGGCTTCCTCCTAAACCTCTGCGTATCCAGACATGGAGGATTAAGGAGCTTTAACAAGATTTGCCTAGAGTAAAAGGTTTACCCACAGTGCTTGTTTTCTGAGCAGGGAGATCTCCCCCACTCCACCCTCGGCGTGTGACATAGTTGATGCTTCGCTTGGCCAATGGGCAATGAGATTCATTGTACCCGCTCCAAATGCAGATTTGGCATAAGAAGCTGGCACAGCAATCTGATTTTTAGATTAGAAGGAAAGACGACATTGTTTAGAGTTATGTGTTGAAAATACGTCGTTGTGAACTTATCATAGTCTCACGTGAAAAGTCTGTGGCTGTGTCGTCCCCTATATTGGATCTCCAAATATTAGGTAACAGTCGTCCCACAATACCATCATACAAAGGTAATATATGTAAACCGTCAATATAAAGTAGTTCGCCTTGTAAAATAAAAAATAACAAATCCTGCATCAGCGCTGTTCCAGTGGTTTCAACAGCGGTCCTGCCGGAGTTCACGTTGCCTCGTTATGCCATGTGAGCAGCCAATCAGTACTAGCTATTGGGCTCCTTACTTCTCCTTCTTCTGCATGTCCGAAGGAAGTGAGAGTGCGGCAGCTCAAAAGCGACTGCTGATTGGCTGCAGGGCTCACGTGGCATAAAAGTGACCTCCGGCAGACCTGGAACGCCACCAATTCAGGAGACTAGTATCTGTAATTTTACAAGAGGGACAACTTCATTTGACACATTAGAGCAAGGTCACGTTGGCCATGGACTCTTTCAGTTATACAGTATATAAGCTTCACCCCATACAACTCCTGAGGAAGAAGTGGCGAAACGCGGGATGGTACATTGGGACAGTGTCCTTTAGCTTGGCTGGTTGCTCATATTGTGATAATCCCCTGATCGTGTCTTACATCACAGCTATGTAGCTTACCTTCACTGCACCTTACCGTAGTTATTCCTCCCTGTTTCTTATACCTATTTATTTAAGTAATTAGCACCTATAGTTTACTTATTTTTAGATACATTTGTACCTCTAGTGCTTTTTTGAACCTGTCCTATATGTTCTTGGACTCCATTTCCTTACTATATTTAATTAATAAAATTAACATTTGCTATTTTTGTATATAATATAAATTATACATTTCATTGGAAATATATAATATAGATATCCAATAAAAAATTACATTTTTTTTACATTATAACCTAGCATATCCATTTTTCTTTTTTGTCTAATTTATTATATTTAATGCATGTATGGACACATTTTTTGGCTATATTTTTAACATTACTCTGTACTAAAATAGATCAATTTATGAAAAAAAAATAAAAAAAATGCCAATATATATTTAGAATTCAGAATGTTTAAAAGGTTAAACGATGCATATGAAAATATCATCCCAGATTTAAGAATAATTAACCTGTCACTTATTATCAATCTCATCTATGTAGCGATAAAAGATGAATACCCAGATCTACCAGTGTGTGTAAGCAGAATATTGATTCTTCAGATAAAACAAATGTGAAACCCACAAAACTTTAGAATTGGCACAGGTTTGAGCTGCAGGTATCACTCCTAGGCGGTCCCTGGTACTGCAGGTGCTGGCCCCTGGGGTCAGGTACACAGACACAGATAGGACTCGGGTTCCGGATCCATGGGTAGAACAGTACCTGACACGGACACTCAGGGCTCATTCAGAGACTGTTCGCATAGTCTGGATACACTGAATACTCAGATAGGCACACAGGTCTCTGATACTGATTCAGGGACTGGCCGCACATGGACCAGGGGACAAGGAGCACGCCGGGCGGTGAGTATGCCGGCATCCCTGCATGGAGGGTGAAGGGGAACCATGCAGGGGCGCCAACGAATAGCTTTACAGCTGAAATCTCCCAGCATTCATTGTTTTCTTGCTGCCCTACAGAGATCTTCATCTGGTCCCACTTCAGTATAGGAGATCAGATTAGACTATGTCAACTTGTTGACTGTCTCCAATTATGACAATCAGAACTGTAAATGCAACACTGAGATTTGTATAAGAAATACAATGCGCTTACAGACTATATATTTTTAGATTGATTTTCAACTGGTTGCACAACCAGTATGGTGCGTCAGACAGTATGGACTCACAAGATCAGAGAAGATGTAAATCAGTCTTTGAAAATAAATTATTAGTTTTATTGTGTAATGGCCGTACCTTTATACTGCCATTGTTAGAGCAGCCCCCTTAACCCCAACTTTGAAGTTTCTGTCAATTGACGACCGGTTAGAGGAGAAGAAAGACACAGGTTTGTGATGTTCTATGATCTCCAGGACTTGCCGGAGTGTTCGTATATTTTATACCCTTCATGAATAAAGGCGTTCTATACATAAAGTTAAGCGGCTCATACATAATTGCAAATAGTAGAATTCATAACTACATACGTAAAAGACCGTCGCCCAGCTTCTTTACTATTAGCAGCCATTTACGAAGTATGAGTGGCGCAGGAAGCCCAAATAAGCAATTTCTGACTACGATGTTCATGTTGATAGTTAAAGCATCAGTGACTGTGGTCAGACTCCCCCCCCCCCCCCCCCCCCCCCCTGCACAGGCTCCCCCCATGCACAGGCTCCCCCCATGCACAGGCTCCCCCCATGCACAGGCTCCCCCCATGCACAGGCTCCCCCCCCATGCACAGGCTCCCCCCATGCACAGGCTCCCCCCATGCACAGGCTCCCCCCATGCACAGGCTCCCCCCATGCACAGGCTCCCCCCATGCACAGGCTCCCCCCATGCACAGGCTCCCCCCATGCACAGGCTCCCCCCCCATGCACAGGCTCCCCCCATGCACAGGCTCCCCCCATGCACAGGCTCCCCCCATGCACAGGCTCCCCCCATGCACAGGCTCCCCCCATGCACAGACTCCCCCCATGCTAAGGCTCCCCCCATGCACAGACTCCCCCCATGCACAGGCTCCCCCCCCCCCCCATGCACAGGCTCCCCCCATGCACAGGCTCCCCCCATGCACAGGCTCCCCCCATGCACAGGCTCCCCCCATGCACAGGCTCCCCCCCCATGCACAGGCTCCCCCCATGCACAGGCTCCCCCCATGCACAGGCTCCCCCCATGCACAGGCTCCCCCCATGCACAGACTTTAGAGGAATTCTGCTATAGTTTGGGTGTATAGACCTGGAAGGTAATATCTAAAGTGCAAGTGATTATGGGGGGTCTTCAGTTTATCCGTCTGTATTAGTTTACGTGTGATTAATGTGTGTTTTCCCCAAGTGATAGATAAGTGGTAGCGTTTTCATTGAGAAGGACTCGTCAGAGATGATCACCATTGACAAGTTGATCCCCACTTTTTTTTGTGTAGGCTTGTGTATGGCTCGCTGTTAGATCTGTGCAGTACAATGTCTGCGCATAAATGTTAAGCTTTCAGCGAACGCTTCCTGTGGATTTTGTAATCTGTAAGCAAGGCTCATCTGACATTTTGGTGCTTCAGGGATGTAGAAAATTGGCTGGTAGGGAAGAACAATAGCTGCTTATTTAATAAAATGTCTGCCTGCCGTTCATCCCTGGAGGTCCAGCCGGTTTCAGAGCTGTTGGCTGGTTGTGACTGACGTGCCATGTTCTGAGCAGAAAGTCCTCGTTATGAGCTTCATTCATGGTGGTCTTTTTGGCTTCATCTCCATCATTAGTTTTATTTCTTCGAAATGCGGAAATCTGCAAAGGGTCATAACAAATTTTTCGTTAACGTGGCATTTGGTCAGACAGACTCTCCACAGGATCGATTGTTGGGCTCATGCTCTGTAACCATAATGGTCCCCAAAGGTTCAGCAGGAGGCCACCTTATTGGGAGATGGTTTTGGAGCCAATCACTATAGTCTATTTTGTTGTGGGCTGATATCTAGTCGATCTTCTAGACCTTATGTCCTGGGTGTACATTGACAACCACAAAGATTTTTTTAATGGAGTTAAAAGTAGACCTTCACAAGTTCTGTATAGATGGAGGGTTGTCCATGGAGTTAAAAGTAGACCTTCACAAGTTCTGTATAGATGGAGGGTTGTCCCGCGAAATAATTTATTCCGATGGGCCTAGTAAAACCCGAGTTGAGTCACTGACGATGAAAGGGGGCTATCAGGTGACACTGTAGCTTGGAAGGTACTGGAAATTGGAAAGTTGGGTATTATGGGTCTTTGAGGTCTTTTGCCTTTTGGCTTTACAGCTTGGTTTTTAAAAATTTAAATTGGCTGGACAATCCCTGTAATTTTTTTGAGAAGGTCTCAACACAACTCAACAGCTCTTAAGAGATTCGGCTCCTTTAAAGAGTTGATCCGGTGCATGAGGAGAGAGGTGAAGAGACGTAACTGTATATCGGTCATAAAAATTTCCGACACGACATCCGAGGCCCAGCAAATATTATGTATGGACCCTTTTCTGATTAATGGGTCCATGTCGACTGCTTACTGGCCATCAGGTAATTGCCTTGACACCTTTGCTCCCTACCTACCCCTTGTCAAATTGGATGGGACCATATTCCTGGACAAGCCCTCTAAATCTAAATTTAAGTTGTTTATTATAGAAAGCTATATGAGATATTGGGTTATTAAAATTTGCAAAGTCTGTACTGCGTAATCTGAATTGTTACCAAGGTTAAATCATATCAAGGACTGGATGCAAATGAAAGGTTAAGTTGGACTGAAATATGGAGTTTCTGAAATTTCTGCTTTTCATATGCATACATGCTGGGAGTGCTTCCCTTCTTTTCCCCCCGGGAGCAGAGATTTGGTTAAGCACCAGATGACCTCTTGGGCGGGGTAGCAAGGTTAATCACCAAAGTAAAATTGCAAAAATTAATTACAAAAGGAGCGTATGCTGATTAATCTGGAGACCTTACATCTGTTCCACAAGTCTGACACCCCTCGGGCAGCATGTTTATCCTGAAGACCAACAGAAAGCAGACTGTCAATTGTGTTTCCCTCCAGCATGTAAATAATGCATTTCTTATGACTTGCAATATTGGGTTTTATCCCATAAGAGAGGGTTTTTTTTTTATTTTAAGGGATGATTTCTACATAGGATGTTTTGTATTTGATTGTATATGATATTTTAAAGAGAACCTGTCACCAGGTGAAAAGTGGCTATTTTTTTTTTCTCTTGTTGCATTTTTAGTTTCCCACTGTTTAAATGAATATACAAATTGTTGTATTTTTAAAATCTGTCATACGGTTCCAGAGATATATTCCTCTTAATTTAGTGCAACCTTTAATGGTCTTTACTTAGGGGGCGTGGCTCACGGCATTAAGACATGCCCCAGAGGATCCTGTGCTGTGAGCCACGCCCTCTCAATAAAAAGAATTGTCTCTGGAACCGTATGACAGATTGAAAAATAATAAAAAAACTGAATACTCTAAAGAACAGCAGGAATAAAACAGGAGCAAAGACTGACTGGTCACTGTTCAACTAGTGACAGGTGTTTTTTTTACATGTGTTATGTCCTTTTTTTTTTTTTGCTTTCAAACTTTTTTCGTACTTTCTATCCCAATGGTGGAATTAGATACAAGGGAATACAGCTGGATTAAATAAAACAGGAGGACATAAGCTAAAACTCAACAACTAAATCGGTCTTCTTCCGCCTTGCCGTAGTAGCTGCCCCACTTCACCCGTGCTGTCAAACCTCACAACAAAATCTGTGGTAAATTAGTGCTAGATGCTTGTAATTAGCATAAGTGATTGGCATGCTGGAGTGAGGACGTTGGTGGAACGGCTAATTATGGTTATTATCTGTTTTTTATTTAGCGCTAGCATACTAGGCAGCTTTTCGTTAGGAGTACATCACTCACATTCTCGCCTACCCTGGTGGAGCTTACAATCTAACGTGTGTCACCCAACTGCTTCTTCCGGTTTGACTTTTATCGAAAACCTTTTCTACCATCTGTCTTTTTTTTTTTCTTCCTTACACTTTTTAGATTTCATTTTAGATTATTACATCCATGATACTGGGACCTCTTCTCCACTGTGTCGTTAATGTTCTTCTGATGGTTTGCGTTGGACTTTTTCTATTTTGGCTTCCAAGATCCCCGCTATGAGCTCGGCTTGTCAATGCAGTAAAAGACTCCAAATTTCCAGTAAAATTTAGGTTGTTTTTTTTCTTCCTTAAATCACATGGCCTTGACTCCATTCTCAAGTCCCATCTTGGAGTTTTTGATGACCATGCATGATTGCTCAATGGGTAATATCATGGTTGCCAGGCTAACAGCTTGGTATTCTGTTTTTGTTCCTATTGAATACAGAAGATTTGCTGCTGCAGTTTTGCATGTGGAAAATCCATTTTGTATCGTGGTACGACCGAAGTGGATGAAAATTTGGAAAAATATACCTGTGGAATGAATTTTGACAGATGTGTGTTGTTTTTTTTTGTAATGTAAATTTTCACTGCTAATTTTAATTTTTCAATTCTTACGGTTTTCTTTTGTGAAGGCTTTTGAAGCAGATCTGCTCTATAATCCTCATCAAAAGCTACTCATCTTATTCATTTCAATATAAAATCCACTTTGCTGTTCATCCAATTAGTATTTGAGTGTTTTTCCCCCCTCAAAGATGTTTTGAAAACCTCACATGACACATCGCTGCTTTTGAGACTGATTTCATATTGAACCTATTCCAAATTTAACACTGATTAAATTTATGTTTCTGATAGTGGATTCCTCTTGGAAAACTGATAAGATTCTTTCACCTCCCAAAAAAACAAACAAACTCTGTTTAAGTTGAAATCTGCAGCATTTCCTTTATGAAATGTACAATCAAAATCCATTTTTTGGGGGTCTCAATGCAGTTTTCTTTGTGGATCTTGCAGTGAAAAACTGCACCATAACATGGTGTACCTGTACCACAAAGCTTCACCCTACGGGTTTGTTCCAATGAGACGTATTTGGTGTTGAATTTCTGCAGAAAATTTGTCCCGCCGTGGTTTGGATATACTGCAGACGTTCATTTTTCAGTACAATTCCACGATGATATCCTCGGACTTGTGTTGAAAAATATTCTGATATTAGCACCATTATCTATCAATCATGCCCATTTTTTTTGTGTTTATCGATACTCTATGTCTCAGTGACTCGTCTGCCATGGGCACATTTCCGGGGGACTCTCCGTTTCTCGTGCATCCACCCTTCTCTGCTCTGGGGGCTTCTGCAGTCGTCTCATTATGTGCATTGTCTCCGACTCCGATCACCAAAACTGCTGCACTCACAGATCACTGTTCCAACATTAGTGACGTAGTATGATGTGATTTTAATTCTTCTTCTAGTTCCCTAGCAACTGACTGTCCTTACGCCGTCTCCCGTGGGTTTAACTCAGAATAGCAGCCTTATCCAGTGCCGGCATGTGTGGATGCGAGTCTCCAGGCCTCGTTCCTAGATTCTGCGTCTGCAGCATCATATTCCTTCCTCTGTATTTTACCCCTCCCCCCAAAAAAAGGTGTCCTCATTTTTCTGTCACAACTGACGTGCAGGAATCTTTTTTTTTTTTTTTTTTTTTTAGCCTCAATTTGTAAAATTGCAGCTCCTTTTTGTTACCCATAGTCCCGACAGAAATGCTTAGCGACCTAGAATGATGAGCTTTATGATTTTCGTTGAGAGATCTGTAAATTGCCAAAGATTGTACTTTTATACCCATACAATACAAGTCAGAAAGGGTTTGATTAATCTTCAGATCCATTCTTTAAAGGGTTATTTTCTCTAAACCAAAAAATGAAGTTACCTCCTAAAGGATAGAGGATAACTTGATGACCCCTTTGGACAACCATTGATCCAGAGAATTGGGCTCTTGCCAATGATTGAGGTGGAACATGACCACCTCCGAACCATTCAAGACTGGACTCTGAAATCTCATCTAAAGGTACCTTCACACGAAACGACTTTACAACGAGAACGACAACGATCCGTGACGTTGCAGCGTCCTGGCTAGCGATATCGTTGTGTTTGACACGCAGCAGCGATCTGGATCCCGCTGTGATATCGCTGGTCGTTGAATAAAGTTCAGAACTTTATTTGGTCGTCAGACCGGCGTGTATCGTCAGGTTTGACACCAAAAGCAACGATACCAGCGATGTTTTACGCTGGTAACCAGGGTAAATATCGGGTTACTAAGCGCAGGGCCGCGCTTAGTAACCCGATGTTTACCCTGGTTACCAGCATAAAAGTAAAAATAACAAACAGTACATGCTCACCTGCGCGTCCCCTGCCGTCCGCTTCCTGCTCTAACTGAGCTCACAGTACAGGAAGCGGACGCCGGGGGACGCGCAGGTGAGCATGTACTGTTTGTTATTTTTACTTTTACGCTGGTAACCAGGGTAAACATCGGGTTACTAAGCGCGGCCCTGCGCTTAGCAACCCGATGTTTACCCTGGTTACCCGGGGACCTCGGCATCGTTGGTCGCTGGAGAGCGGTCTGTGTGACAGCTCTCCAGCGACCAAACAGCGACGCTGCAGCGATCGGCATCGTTGTCGCTATCGCTGCAGCGTCGCTTCGTGTGAAGGTACCTTAAGAGTTCGAGACCTGTTTTTTTTTGGATTGGGTTAGGGGGGTCTTAGCGATCAAACCTCCAGCGATCAGCACAATATCACCCTACCTTCTAGGCCAGTGATGGTGAACCTTTTAGAGATCGAGTGCCCAAACTTCAATCCAAACCCCACTTATTTATCTCAGTGCCAACATGGTAATTGAACCTGAATACTGAGGTTTTAGTTTAGAAAAAAACAAACATATACATAAGCGAGCTATAGAGTCTGCATCAAATAGCTTGTAAGCGCTGCACTCCAAGCCTGAGATACTAACCACTGATTGCAGTGGAAGTCTGTTCTTGAGAAATACACAGAGGGCCAAAATTAAAAGCTGAGACAAAGGCGCGGGCCAACCTTGATATTTGTTAAAAAGAAAATGTCTACAATTGAGGAAGTTTTTCCTTATCAAATGAAAGGATTAACTTTTGCACTTGGAGTAATATTATATGTTATGTAAGAGCCGTAAAAAGCATATGGCCCAATGGCTTAATTTAAATATGTAATAAGAAAGGATAAAAACCTTGAATAAAACAGATAAAGTATGATGCAAACAAAAGTGCCCCCAAACACAGTATGATACCTTCACAGTGTCCTCCACACTCATAATATGATGACCCTACTGTACCCCTTCCCTCAGTTCCTCCAACAAAGAATGGTAACCCCATCACAGTGTGGTTCTCCAACTGTAATCCCCACACAGTCCTCCATATAGTATAATGGGCACGAAAAGTCCTCCATACAGTATAGCGGGCACATAAAGTCCTCCATACAGTATAACATGCCCCCATAGTTCTCCATACAGTGTAATAGGCCCCATATAGTCATCTATACAGTGTAATGGGCCCCCACATAGTCATCCATACAGTATGATGACTCACATGGTGCTCCATACAGTATAATGGCTCCACAAGTTGCTCCATACAGTATAATGACCCCACATGGTGCTCCATACAGTATAATGGCTCCACATGTTGCTCCATACAATATAATGGCTCCACATGTTGCTCCATACAGTATAATGGCTCCACATGGTGCTCCATACAGTATAATGGCCCTGCATGTTGCTCCATACAGTATAATGGCTTCACATGATGCTCCGTACAGTATAATGGCTTCACTTGGTGCTCTATACAGTATAATGGCTCCACATGTTGCTCTGTACAGTATAATGGCTCCACATGGTGCTCTATACAGTATAATAGCTCCACATGTTGCTCCAGACAGTATAATGGCCCCACATGTTGCTCTATACAGTATAATGGCTCCACATGGTGCTCCATAGAGTATAATGGTCCCACATAAAAAAAATCCTGTTTCCCCACTGCTCTGGACTCTTCATATATCACAGTCCTACCTGTGGGCGTGCACACCATCCTCTCAGCACTATCACTGCAGCCACTCTCCTCTGCACGTGCACCGTCCCCTCACCACTAGCGCCACCATCCTCAACCCCCTCAGCTCGCGAATGGCCTGATGGAACAGCACGCATCCTGATTGTACCGTGCACATGCAGAGGAGAGTTGCGGTGGCGCTAGTGCTGAGGGGATGGCACGCACCATAACGCTACCACTGCTCTAGGGGATAACTTTTATGGAGTGGAGGGGAATACCGCTTTAATCACTAGTGACCACTTAGGTTTGCTCACTTTTGTTGACTTAAAACGGAATAAGTCACCAGGTTTTTGCTGCCCCATTTCAAAGCAGCATGATATAGGGGCACAGACCCTCATTCCAGCGATGTGTAACTCACTGGTCTGCTTGCTACAGTCTTGATAAAAGCACTGTTTTATCTACTGTAGATCTACCAGTCCTCTAAATTCTGAGCTCTGTATAACCCCTCCCACACTTCTGATATGCAGCTTTTTGTGTACACTGTGCATAGGCAGAAAGTTACCAGTCAGCCGTGGGGGCAGGGTGGACTACATGGCAGCAGGTTTACTAGTCTAGTGCTGATAAAACTGTGATTTTATAAGAACTACAGGAAGAAACTCAGTAAGTGAAACATTGCTGGAGTCAGGGTCTCTGTTGCTCTCAGATTAGGTGATAGATTTCCTTTAAGCTGGCCAAACGCATGACTATCGACAGCTATTTGCTCTGACTCCCCCATATACGTGCACGCTCAGCTGAGTGGGATATTTGTGTTTTGAACGGGGTAAGAGGAGGAAACCTCCACCAGCCGTTATCCCCCTGACAAAAATGATCAGATGTTTAAAATTCCAACAGCCCGATTCTTTTCGCCCCTGATATCAAATGTTGGGGGGACGTCAGGAGGCCCCAATACGCATCAGATGTCTGTCCACTAAATAAAATATCTTAATATTTGTAGAAAATACAAATATATACAACTTACTAATACGCTTGTATAAGAAAGGTGCTCTGATCACAAGATATGTTGGCTCCACTTCCGGTCTGTGTCTGGCACCACAGATCTTCCTTCGTCGGCACGTGGCCATTGCTGTGTGTTGCCAGACAGAACCTGGGATTGGTGCAGATGTCTTCAGATATGGACATCTTTTTCAATCCAAATATATACAGTTGTCATAAACCTAATTTGCATCGGGGTTGAATAATTTTTGTTACCAAAATTTACAATTTAAGTAACAGAACTAATATAACAAGTGGTTTATCCAACGAAAAATTTCACTTTTAATAACCCCTTCATGGCCAGTTTCTTTAGTACTAGGTAGAGCAGACCTGCTGCAAATGTAACACATAGCTAAACACTGGCTTTAGGCAGCAACTCCAGAACCTTCCAGGACATTACCGGAAACCAGGCCTTGGTGGACTGTGAGATATGCCAGGGACTATTCTCCTGTTGGCCGGTTCAATGACGCCCGAGCTTCACCTTCACAGAAGACGTGATGTTTTCTTCTAGGACTTTGAGACTTAATTGAATCCATCTTGCTCTCCACATGCTGTAGGTTTCCAGGCAGAAGCAAAGCAGCATCACCAAGCCACCACCATTCTCTACTGTAGGCTGGGTGTTCTTTTCTGTGTATGCTTCATATATCCTCCTCCAACAGACCTCTGCTCTGTAGGCCCCAAAAATTCCAGTTTTGCTTTCCACAGAACAGAAACTCAAACCTTCTGTAGCTTATAAGATTTTAAGCATATTGGAGCCTACTTTTCTTTTGCCTTTTTGGTCAGTAGAGTTTTTTTTTTTTTTTTTTTTTTTTAGTAAGGACAAGGAGACCTTCATCTTTTAGTATGAACCTTGCGGTGCAAACTGACACCTCAGTGTCTGCTGCAACCCAACCTTGCTGCAGGTCTTTGCATCTGCCTCCTCAGGAATCTGGTGGCAACTTTTTTGGTCCACTCTTAACCGCTCAAGTATATTCGTGAACTGCCATAACAGCTAAGGGGGGCTCTACGATGTGTTAAAAATGCTTGTCCTGAAGGGGTGAATAATTCTGAGACTGCAGTAGTCATTAGAAGTGCCATTTGGTAAGAATTTGGAGAAAGCACTTGACATATTGAGATACGTAAATTGTTCTTGTTTGGTTTTATTTATGCAAACAGCAGAAAGTTTGTAAATTTTGCTAAAAATTTGCCAAATTTTCACCAAAGGTTAAAATAGTTCTGATTTCAGCTTCATTCATTTTTCATGGACCAGCCATTGAACTAAAGAAAAAATAAATGTGACCCATAGGTTTTTGGGGAAAAATCCAATACAGCTGCTGTAGATTGTATTCCATTTTGCTGCAAGGGTCACCACGAATGCAGCATCCACAAGGCATGAAAGGGTTACTCAGTGTCCTTGAAGGGACTGAAGGAGAAGATTGGAGTTGCCAGCTTTTCACTGACTCTTTGCAATAAAGGGTTTGATTGGCACATGAGGTCCGAACCTTAAGGGATCACTCTACAGCTTCAAGATCAATTACCAAACCCTGCTTCACGCACAGAACGGAGAAGTGCCTCCTAAACAAATCCCAGCATTACTTACACATCGTAATATATTATGTCAGGACTTGTGAAATGTACCCGTCATTGGCAAACGCTTTCATTACCAGGTTTAAAAACATTTGGCAGGAAAATCTACACCTCAGCACTTTTAACATTTATGATGTCGTTTCAGCAGAGGAGATCGAATAGTTGCAGCCCAGCCCTGGATCCATTGTGAAGATTGTCTTTAGAGAATTGCATTTTTTAGGGGGGGAGGGGGCCTTGATCGCCGCACTGCAGAAATGTCATTCATGCCGCTCTTTATGGCAGCCTGTAGTCTCTTCTTATGAGCTGCAGCGTATAGGTTGTCAGAAAACAGGCCGGATCGAAAGGCACCTACTAAGAAGCTGGAGTCCATTGTTGCTCAGTTTTTTTGGAACACTCACATTATAGAGTTGATATCTATTTATAATATTTGGTGATTGATTTATATACACTGCTCAAAAAAATAAAGGGAACATTAAAATTCCACATCCTAGATATCACTGAAATATTCCAGTTGCAAATCTTTATTCATTACATAGTGGGATGCATTAAGAACAATAACACATAAAAATTTAAATCAAAATGAATATCCCGTGGAGGCCTGAATTTGGAATAATACTTAAAACCAAAGTGTAAAATCAAATTACAGTCTGATCCAACTTCGGTGAAAATGCCTCATCCGGAGCATGCCCATGTGTTATAGGGAGGTCATACAGGCACGTGGAGGCCACACACAATACTGAGCATCATTTACTTGTCTTGAGGCATTTCCACTGAACTTGGATCAACCTGTAATTTGATTTTCCACTTTTATTTTGAGTTACCGTACGTTCCAAATCCAGACCTCCATGGGATATAAATTTTGATTTACATTGATAATTGTTATGTTTTATTCTCAACGCATCCCACTATGTAATGAATAAAGATTTACAACTGGAATATTTCATTCAGTGATATCTAGGATGTGGTATTTTAGCGGTTTTAATTTTTTTTGTAAACGCACCACTGTCAATGGGCTGTATAGTAGCTGATCCCTATGCAGGTGGCAAAGGTGGCTTTTTTTGTTTTATTTATTTTTTTAAAGTATCCTTTTTTTATTTTCTAAAACTATTGACATCACAACACAACCAGCACAGTCACACATAATTAATATTTGTGTTCATTACCAAGTTTTGGCGCTGTTTGTATATGTATACCGTATATCACCGCACCCCCCTGTTCAAGATTTGGTAACAGTAAGAGAAAGTGCTGAAGATCAGAATCTTTCTTGGTGATGTGTAAACTCTGCATTAGTAACCAGCCTGCCATTCACAAAGAATTGCTATGTGCCCGTCAGACAGGGCAACCATTGATCTGCCAGCGAACGGAACGCCTCTCCTGGGGCCTCTCGGCTAGTAGAAGATCCTCACTCCGTTGCCAAGTATACATCCTGACAACATCCTTGTTTGCTCGTACAGGATATGCCTCACCCTCCACAGACCCACCATGGCGCCTGTAAAGGAGGGCACTTTTTTTTTTAGTTTTAAACAAGGGGGTACATCTTTTTTAATGCCAATGAGCATAGCGTCCTGCGGTCACCAGATGTCATTTCCTTCTATTTGTGGATGGATTTAGTGTCTTCTGTGGTTCTCTGTGTCATTTATACTTTGACTTTTTGGAGGTGGTTCTAAAAACTTAGTAGTCAAGAAACTGGCGTAGTAGTGGTGGCTTGCGGCATCCTTCGGTAAGAAGAGTCCTTTCATGGTGGTCTTTCATTTCTCCTCTTCTCGATGTTTCGCTGTCAAGGATATCCTCTCATTTCTGTCCAATTTTGTTTTTTAGCTCTGCATGTGCAAGTACAATAAATGGGAAATTCAGTATGTGGTAAGGTGATGCATAGCCTGGTGGCCAAGCTGCCCCGACCGCCGGGCAGCCCTTAGTTCCAGATATTAGTCATTAGGTGCAGCCTGCCCTCCCTGCTTCCTCACTTATGCATATATTGTAGCCTAGCCTTCCATGTACATAAATGTTTGATGTTTCTGATGATAAAATCATAAAATCAGGTCATCAGGTGCAGTGTTTTCTTCAATCTCCAGCCATCCAAGCAAATGCATAGTGACGAGCGTCTGCGGGAGCGGGCCGAGCATCAAACAGCAGAAGCACTGAATTTATGTCTTCATTCAAAACCTCCATTTCTGGTCAATGATGAATTGTTGCCTTCAGGGTTGAAGAACAAAGGTCGCCATGATGATGCGAAACCTGGCGTTTTAATGTTATATTAAAGGGTATTTACTAATAGAAGGAACGGAGTGGTGTTCTTCTTCCTTGATCTTCCTAGAACTTCCTACATTCCGGAATGTTGACTCGTTGACGTTAGGTAGGATCGTATCCCTAGCCCCTCTAAGTAGATACAAGACCTGTCATCTGGTCCCGTGATTTGGACTTTAATCCAAGAGGATCATAGAGACCTTTGCTTGCTTTAGTGTAGATTTAAGACACATCCATATTTAGAATTTTCGCAAAAAAATTAGCAAAGATTGAGTATGGTTTTGGCCGTAGACCACAAACACGACCATTAACATGGTCGAAAATAGTGCTGCATTGCCTTCAGAAATGTAGAAAAGTGGTGCTTTCAGAAAAGTGGTGTTCAGACAGTCCTAAAGGGAACCTGTCAAACTTTTACTCCATTAGTATGATTGTGGAGCCCTTTAAAATACAAGCAAGTCAATCCTTTTATCACGCAAAAGCCTTCTCCAGCAGCAAGATGAGTTGAGATGTATCTGGAAGTGCATTGGGACATCGCGATTCACTTTTGGCTTCTCAGCCTCAGCTCTGGTTCCTACCCAGCAGCACCCTCCCCTGGATGATTGGCAGGTCGGTGGCCATGTACCAGAGCACATGACCAGTCAATCATCCAGGTAGGTACTAGCTAGGTAGGTTCTAGAACGTGAGGCTGAGAAGCTTAAAGGACATCTTGATGCCCCAATTCACTTCCAGACACATCTTCAAAACTGTTTTTCTTGCTGTTGGAGCAATGTTTTGGGGTCAAATAGAAATCTACTGGCTTATTGTTTAAGGGACTACGCAGCCATACAAATTTATTTATTTTTTTTGGGTGGGGGGATTTCCCTCTGAAACTTCCAATACGCGTGGAGAGTACAACGGTTCTAGATGCCTTTTTGGCAGCAGCCTTTTCTCTACGAGAATAAAATGATCAAACCTATTGACATATAACATGCCCAAGCCTTCTCCTGCCCCAGACATCAAGTCTACAAAACCAATGGATGTCAGCACTGATCAGGAAGTTACATCTAAAAGTCCTTTATTCCTCCATATAGTAATGACAGCAGCAACGTTTTGACCTGTATGGTCTTTTTCAAGCAGCCATGCCTATTTGGAGTACCTGATGTCAAGTTGACACTAGCGTGCAAATGGCGTAATGGCTCACTGCTCCATCTGACAACCCCCTCGACCAAGAGGGTGTGACTCATGGGATGTTGTGGGCGTGTCTTTAGGCGGCTCTGCGTTTATTACCCTGTGAACCACGCCCCCTTGGTCAAAATCTGAAAAATTGGCACTATTAAAAAAAAACAAAAAAAACAACCCTCTCTGGAACCCTAACACACTTTTGAGATGGTTACAAGCCTCCTTTAAGTAATACAGTTAAATGGATTAGTGTGAAGCCCCCCTTGGTATTGGATACAGAGCACGGTGCTGAATGTGCCGCCATATCGGCGGAGCGCTGGCACACACCCTGCTTGTGCTTCTCTATGCATCATTCCTCTTCGTGTTTTTTTTTTTTTTCTTTCTCTTCCTCCCTTTCCTATTCATTTTTCACACATATCTTCCGCTGGGCTCGGGCGGCAGGGAGATGAAATAGAAATGTTGCCATGGAAACGAAGCTCATTAATGGAGTTTCTCTTGAGTCTGCACCCAAGTGCTTTCTGGCGATGAGGACAGAGAGGCCCGGCATTCAGCCCCTTGTAATGAGGCCGGTCATCACCCGCACGTCTATAATACCAATTATATACAAATCATTCTGTGCTGCGGTTGTACACCCAGGAATTCCAGAAGAAACGTCTTGCCGAAAATGTGCTGCAGCCTGGGCGATGATGTAATTGGGAAACGTGAAGGAAATCTCCGATTCTTAGGAATTTACATGATAAAATAGGGCAAGAAAACAGATGAGGAGCGCTGCGACAACGCTGCCCCTAGTGGACAAACCTTCACCTGCCCAAATAGAGATGACGCCAGCAGCGCAGATGCTGCCCCTATGGCAACTGGGAATATCCTGGCTGATCTAGTCTGCCGTCCTGGCTGCAAAACAGTGGTCCTTGGTGTTGAAAAGAGTCTGTCTGCACAAAATGACTGTTCAAACCAAGCATAGGCACTCAGTTAATCCCTTTGGGTGACCAAACTGTTAAGTGCACCTTCTCACCGACTTGTTTTGCATCTCTCTTGCTCCGGTAAAGGCAGAGCCAGTCTTTAAGAGAAGAGGAGGGAACCTGGGCTTGGTTTGAACAGTCATTTTGTGCTGGCAAGCTCCTTTAACCCCTTCATGACCCAGCCTATTTTGACCTTAATGACCTGGCCGTTTTTTGAAATTCTGACCAGTGTCCCTTTATGAGGTAATAACTCAGCAACGCTTCAACGGATCCTAGCGGTTCTGAGATTGTTTTTTCGTGACATATTGGGCTTCACGTTAGTGGTAAATTTAGGTCGATAATTTCTGCGTTTATTTGTGAAAAAAAATGGAAATTTGGCTAAAATTTTGAAAATTTCGCAATTTTCACATTTTTAATTTGTATTCTGTTAAACCAGAGAGTTATGTGACACAAAATAGTTAATAAATAACATTTCCCACATGTCTACTTTACATCAGCACAATTTTGGAAACAAATTTTTTTTTGCTAGGAAGTTATAAGGGTTAAAATTTGACCAGCGATTTCTCATTTTTACAACGAAATTTACAAAACCATTTTTTTTAGGGACCACCTCACATTTGAAGTCAGTTTGAGGGGTCTATATGGCTGAAAAAACCCAAAAGTGACACCATTCTAAAAACTGCACCCCTCAAGGTGCTCAAAACCACATTCAAGAAGTTTATTAACCCTTCAGGTGCTTCACAGCAGCAGAAGCAACATGGAAGGAAAAAAATGAACATTTAACATTTTAGTCACAAAAATGATGTTTTAGCAACATTTTTTTATTTTCCCAAGGGTAAAAAGAGAAACTGGACCCCAAAAGTTATTGTACAATTTGTCCTGAGTACGCTGATACCCCATATGTGGGGGGGAACCACTGTTTGGGCGCACGACAGGGCTCGGAAGGGAAGGAGCGCCATTTGACTTTTTCAATGAAAAATTGGCTCCAATCTTTAGCGGACACCATGTCGCGTTTGGAGAGCCCCTGTGTGCCTAAACATTGGAGCTCCCCCACAAGTGACCCCATTTTGGAAACTAAACTCCCCAAGGAGCTTACCTAGATGCATAGTGAGCACTTTGAACCCCCAGGTGCTTCACAAATTGATCCTTAAAAATGAAAAAGTACTTTTTTTTCACAAAAAAATTATTTTAGCCTCAATTTTTTCATTTTTACATGGGCAACAGGATGAAATGGATCCTAAAATGTGTTGGGCAATTTCTCCTGAGTACACTGATACCTCACATGTGGGGGTAAACCACTGTTTGTGCACACGGCAGGGCTCGGAAGGGAAGGAGCACCATTTGACTTTTGAATGAAAAATTAGCTCCAATCGTTAGCGGACACCATGTCGTGTGTGGAGAGCCCGTGTGCCTAAGCATTGGAGATCCCCCACAAGTGACCCCATTTTGGAAACTAGACCTCCCATGGAACTAATATATAGATGTGCGGTGACCACTTTAAATCCCCAAGTGCTTCACAGAAGTTTATAACGCAGAGCCGTGAAAATAAAAAAGAATTTTTCTTTCCTCAAAAATTATTTTTTAGCCCGCAATTTTTTATTTTCACAAAAGTAACAGGAGAAATTGGACCCCAAAAGTTGTTGCGCAGTTTGTCCTGAATACACTGATACCCCATATGTGGAGGTAAACCACTGTTTGGGCACACGTCAGGGCTCGGAAGGGAAGTAGTGACTTTTGAAATGCAGACTTTGATGGAATGGTCTGGGGGCGTCATGTTGCGTTTGCAGAGCCCCTGATGTGCCTAAACAGTAGAAACCCCCCACAAGTGACCCCATTTTGGAAACTAGACCCCCCAAGGAACTTATCTAGATATGTGGTGAGCACTTTGAACCCCCAAGTGCTTCACAGAAGTTTACAACGCAGAGCCGTGAAAATAAAAAATCATTTTTCTTTCCTCAAAAATTATGTTTCAGCAAGCAATTTTTTATTTTCACAAGGGTAACAGGAGAAATTGGACCCCTATAATTGTTGCCCAGTTTGTCCTGAGCATGCTGGTACCCCATATGTGGGGGTAAACCACTATTTTGGGCGCACGTCGGTGCTCGGAAGGGAGGGAGCACCATTTGACTTTTTGAATACAAGATTGACTGAAATCAATGGTGGCGCCATGTTGCGTTTGGAGACCCCTGATGTGCCTAAACAGTGGAAACCCCTCAATTCTAACGCCAACACTAACCCCAACACACCCCTAACCCCAACTCTAGCCATAACCCCAATCACAACCCTAACCCCAACACACCCCTAACCACAACCCCAACACACCCCTAACCCTAATCCCAACCCTAACCCCAACACACCCCTAACCATAACCCTAACCACAGCCTAATCTTAACCCTTTTTCCAACCCTAGCCCTAATTCCAACCCTAACTCTAATTCCAACCCTAACCCTAAGGCTATGTGCCCACGTTGCCGATTCGTGTGAGATTTTTCCCCACCATTCTTGAAAAATCCGCAGGAAAAAGGCACTGCGTTTTACCTGCGGATTTACTGCGGATTTCCAGTGTTTTTTGTGCGGATTTCACCTGTGGATTCCTATTGAGGAACAGGTGTAAAACGCTGCGGAATCCGCACAAGGAATTGACATGCTGCGGAAAATACAGCACAACGTTTCCGCGCGGTATTTTTCGCACCATGGGCACACAGCGGCTTTGGTTTGCCATAGGCTTACATGGTACTGTAAACCTGATGGAAAACTGCTACGAATCCGCAGCAGCCAATCCGCTGCGGATCCGTAGCCAAATCTGCACTGTGTGCACACACCCTAGTTCTAGCCCTAACCCTAGTTCTAGCCCTAACCCTAGTTCTAGCCCTAACCCTAGTTCTAGCCCTAACCCTAGTTCTAGCCCTAACCCTAGTTCTAGCCCTAACCCTAGTTCTAGCCCTAACCCTAGTTCTAGCCCTAACCCTAGTTCTAGCCCTAACCCTAGTTCTAGCCCTAACCCTAGCCCTAGTGTAAAAAAAAAAATAAAAAAAATGTTTTCTTTATTTTATTATTGTCCCTACTAGGGTTGAGCGAAACGGGTCGATCATTTTCAAAAGTCGCCGACTTTTGGCTAAGTCGGCGTCTCATGAAACCCGATCCGACCCCTGTGCTTGTCGGCCATGCGGTACGCGACTTTCGCGCCAAAGTCGCGTTTCAATGACGCGAAAAGCGCCATTTCTCAGCCAATGAAGGTGAACGCAGAGTGTGGGCAGCGTGATGACATAGATCCTGGTCCCCACCATCTTAGAGAAGGGCATTGCAGTGATTGGCTTGCTGTCTGCGGCGTCACAGGGGCTATAAAGGGGCGTTCCCGCCGACCGCCATCTTACTGCTGCTGATCTGAGCTTAGGGACAGGTTGCTGCCGCTTCGTCAGAAGCAGGGAGAGCGTTAGGCAGGGTCCACTAACCACCAAACCGCTTGTGCTGCAGCGATTTCCACTGTCCAACACCACCTTCGGTGTGCAGGGACTGTGGAAGCTATTTTTTTTTTTTTTCCCCTCAGCGCTGTAGCTCATTGGGCTGCCCTAGAAGGCTCCGTGATAGCTGTATTGCTGTGTGTACGCCACTGTGGAAACCAACTGCTTTTTTCAAAGCACATATCCTCTTGTTCCTTCCTTTCTGCACAGCTATCTTTTTTGTTTGTCCACACTTTTTATTTAATTTGTGCATCAGTCCACTCCTATTGCTGCCTGCCATACCTGGCTTACATTACTGCAGGGAGATAGTAATTGTAGGACAGTCCCTGTTTTTTTTTTGTTTTTTTTGTGGGAGATTAAGATTGGCATTTCTGCTACAGTGCCATCCCTGTGTGTGCCATCTCTCACTGAGTGGGCCATAGAAAGCCTATTTATTTTTTCCGTGATTTGTGTTCTAAATTCTACCTCAACACAAAAACACTACATCAATCAGTGGGAGAAAAATATTGGCCTCAGTCAGGGCTTGTGTGCCACTGCTGTGTGTGCTATCTCTCATTCAGTGGGCTATAGAAAGCCTATTTATTTATTTATTTTTTTTCTTATTATTTGGTTTCTAAAGTCTCCCTGAAAAAAAAAAAATAAATAAAAAAACAGTGGGAGAGTAATATTGCCCTTTCAGCTTGTGTGCCAGTCTTGACTCCTGGGTGTGCCACCTCTCTCCCTCTCATTCAGTGGGCCATAGAAAGCCTATTTATTTTTTTTTAAAAATATTATTGGGTTTCTAAAGTCTCCCTTAAAAAACAAAAAATACATAAAAAAACAGTGGGAGAGTAATATTGCCCTTTCAGCTTGTGTGCCAGTCTTGACTCCTGGGTGTGCCACCTCTCTCTCTCATTCAGTGGGCCATAGAAAGGCTATTTTTTTTGTTGGTTTTTTTAATATTATTTGGTTTCTAAAGTCTCCCTGAAAAAAAAAAAAAAAACATAAAAAAACAGTGGGAGAGTAATATTGCCCTTTCAGCTTGTGTGCCAGTCTTGACTCCTGGGTGTGCCACCTCTCTCCCTCTCATTCAGTGGGCCATAGAAAGCCTATTTATTTATTTTTTTAAATATTATTGGGTTTCTAAAGTCTCCCTTAAAAAACAAAAAATACATAAAAAAACAGTGGGAGAGTAATATTGCCCTTTCAGCTTGTGTGCCAGTCTTGACTCCTGGGTGTGCCACCTCTCTCTCATTCAGTGGGCCATAAAAAAGCATTTTTTTTTTTTTCCTTGATTTGTGTTCTAAAATCTACCTCAACACAAAAACACTACATCAATCAGTGGGAGAAAAATATTGGCCTCAGTCAGGGCTTGTGTGCCACTGCTGTGTGTGCTATCTCTCATTCAGTGGGCTATAGAAAGCCTATTTATTTATTTATTTTTTTTCTTATTATTTGGTTTCTAAAGTCTCCCTGAAAAAAAAAAAAAAAACATAAAAAAACCGTGGGAGAGTAATATTGCCCTTTCAGCTTGTGTGCCAGTCTTGACTCCTGGGTGTGCCACCTCTCTCTCTCATTCAGTGGGCCATAGAAAGGCTATTTTTTTTTTTGGTTTTTTTAATATTATTTGGTTTCTAAAGTCTCCCTGAAAAAAAAAAAAAAAACATAAAAAAACAGTGGGAGAGTAATATTGCCCTTTCAGCTTGTGTGCCAGTCTTGACTCCTGGGTGTGCCACCTCTCTCCCTCTCATTCAGTGGGCCATAGAAAGCCTATTTATTTTTTTAAAAAAATATTATTGGGTTTCTAAAGTCTCCCTTAAAAAACAAAAAATACATAAAAAAACAGTGGGAGAGTAATATTGCCCTTTCAGCTTGTGTGCCAGTCTTGACTCCTGGGTGTGCCACCTCTGTCTCTCATTCAGTGGGCCATAGAAAGGCTATTTTTTTTGTTTGGTTTTTTTAATATTATTTGGTTTCTAAAGTCTCCCTGAAATAAAAAAAAAACTTAAAAAAACAGTGGGAGAGTAATATTGCCCTTTCAGCTTGTGCGCCAGTCTTGACTCCTGGGTGTGCCACCTCTCTCTCTCTAATTGTGGGCCATAGAAAGCCTTTTTTTTTTTTTTTTTTTTAATATTATTTGGTTTCTAAAGTCTCCCTGAGAAAAAAAAATAAATAAATTAGGTGGGAGATTAATATTGACATTAGTGCTTGAGTGACAGTCCTGCGTGTGTGTCATCTCTGTGATTTTGTGCCACAGAAAACAGAGTGTGTAACATTGTGCCTGATTTTCCTTGTGGTCTCACCAACCTGTTAAGGGATATTGAAATCATACTGAAGTTATAGCTCACCGTGTAAGTTGTTTGACAGCAACAAATAAAGTTACTTTGGTTAAGATTTTAAAACAATGAGGAAGTCTGGTGCAAGAGGTCGTCGTGGGCGTTCATTGTCAGCTGGTAATGATGGTAGTGGTAGTGGTAGTGGAGCATCAGGTGGTCGTGGGGATAAAAATATTCCACCTAAGTCTGGAGCTGTGGAGCCAGTTTCGTCGTCAGGCTACACAAGGCCTCGAACGCTCTCTTTTCTGGGAGTAGGAAAACCGCTTTTAAAGGCGGAGCAGCAACAGCAAGTTTTGGCTTACATTGCAGACTCAGCCTCTAGCTCTTTTGCCTCCTCTTCCGAAACTGGTAAATGTAAAAGCAGCGCGTCGCTTGTGGATGTTCACGGTCAGGGACAAGTCGCTTCCTTGTCCTCCTCAGCAAAAACTACAACAAGAGAGAAGGATGCAGCAGGCGACACAACGGGTCACTCCATGGAGCTCTTTACACATACCGTCCCTGGCTTAGAAAGTGAAACATTTAACAGGCCATGCCCATTACAAGTATATTCTGACATGGAGTGCACTGATGCACAGCCACAGCCAGAGTACTATGCTGCTCCTTTGACTCAGACCACCACATTGCCCTCTCAGGGTACAGATCCACAATCAGACCCTGATGAGACTATGTTGCCCCGCCACGAACGCTATACCACCGACCGACACAGTGACACAGACGAAGTTGCACACGAGCTCGAAGAGGAGGTAATAGATGACCCAGTTATTGACCCCGATTGGCAGCCATTGGGGGAACAGGGTGCAGGCGGCAGTAGTTCAGAAGCGGAGGTGGAGGAGGGGCCGCAGCAGGCATCAACATCGCAACAGGTTCCATCTGCCGGGCCCGTATCTGGCCCAAAACGCGTGTCAAAGCCAAAACCTGTTGGAGCACAGCGTTGCCATCCGGTCTGCAATCCCTGAAAAGGGATCCGAGTCTAGGAAGAGTGCAGTCTGGCATTTTTTTAAACAACATCCAACTGATCAGCGCAAAGTCATCTGTCAAAAATGTTCAACTAGCTTAAGCAGAGGTCAGAATCTGAAAAGTCTAAATACTAGTTGCATGCATAGACACTTAACCACCATGCATTTTCAAGCCTGGACTAACTACCAAACGTCCCTCAAGGTTGTAGCACCCTCGGCCAATGAAGCTAGTCAGCAACGCAACATCCCTTCCGTCACTGTAAGGCCACCATTTTCCGCACCACCGGCAGTATCTGTGCAGGTTTCTTTGCCAGCCAAAAGCAGTCAGGGTCAGGGAATCACCAGTTTTGTAGGAGGAAATATTGCATCTAGGGCACCGGCGGAAACAATACCGTCTCCAACCGTCTCTCAGTCTGCCATGTACACCGGCACACCCGAAAGTTCCACGATCTCCAGCTCTCCAGTCCAGCTCACCCTACATGAGACTCTGGTTAGAAAAAGGAAGTACTTATCCTCGCATCCGCGTACACAGTGTTTTAACGCCCACATAGCTAGACTAATCTCGTTAGAGATGATGCCCTACCGGTTAGTTGAAAGCGAAGCTTTCAAAGCCCTGATGGAGTACGCTGAACCACGATACGAGCTACCCAGTCGACACTTTTTTTCCAGAAAAGCCATCCCAGCCCTGCACCAGCATGTTAAACAGCGCATCGTCCATGCACTCAGGCAATCTGTGAGTACAAAGGTGCACCTGACTACAGATGCATGGACCAGTAGGCATGGCCAGGGACGTTATGTGTCCATCACGGCACACTGGGTGAATGTGGTGGATGCAGGGTCCACAGGCGACATCAATTTAGGGACAGTTGTGCCTAGCCCACGGTCTAGGAAACAGTTGGCTGTAGGCGTTCGCACCCCCTCCTCCTCCTCCTCCTCGTCCTCCTGCAGAAGCTACAGCTCTTCCACAGAACGCAGTCTGCCAACCACTCCATCGGCAGATGACACTGTTGCACACCAGTTGTCCCATTATGGGCCAGCTACTGCCAAGCGTCAGCAGGCTGTATTGGCTATGAAGTGCTTGGGCGACAACAGACACACCGCGGAAGTTCTGTCCGAGTTCTTGCAACAAGAAACGCAGTCGTGGCTGGGCACAGTAGATCTTGAGGCAGGCAAGGTAGTGAGTGATAACGGAAGGAATTTCATGGCTGCCATCTCCCTTTCCCAACTGAAACACATTCCTTGCCTGGCTCACACCTTAAACCTGGTGGTGCAGTGCTTATTGAAAACTTATCCTGGGTTCTCCGACCTGCTCCTCAAAGTGCGTGCACTTTGCTCACATATCCGACGTTCGCCTGTACACGCCAGCCGTATGCAGACCTATCAGCGGTCTTTGAACCTTCCCCAGCATCGCCTAATCATAGACGTTGCAACAAGGTGGAACTCAACACTGCACATGCTTCAGAGACTGTGCGAACAGAGGCGTGCTGTTATTTATTTGTGGGAGGATACACGGGCAGGCAGTAGGATGGCAGACATGGAGTTGTCAGGTGTGCAGTGGTCTAAGATACAAGACATGTGTCAAGTCCTTCAGTGTTTTGAGGAATGCACACGGCTGGTTAGTGCAGACAACGCCGTAATAAGCATGAGCATCCCCCTAATGCGTCTGCTGATGCAAAGTTTGACGCACATAAAGGAGCAGGCGTCTGCACCAGAGGAAGAGGAAAGCCTTGATGACAGTCAGCCATTGTCTGGTCAGGGCAGTGTACAGGACGAGGTAGCGGGCGAAGAGGAGGTGGAGGACGAGGAGGATGATGGGGATGAGTATATTTTTAATGCCGAACCTTTCCCGGGGGCACAGGAAATTGGTTGCGTGTCACGGCCGGGTTCTGGTTTTTTGAGGGACACAAGTGACGTAGATTTGCCTGCAACTGCCCCTCAACCAATCACAACCGGAGATTTGACAACTGGAACTTTGGCCCACATGGCGGATTATGCCTTACGTATCCTAAAAAGGGACACACGCATTACGAAAATGATGAACGATGACGATTACTGGTTGGCCTGCCTCCTTGATCCACGCTATAAAGGCAAATTGCAAAATATTATGCCACATGAGAACTTGGAACTAATATTAGCAACCAAACAATCAACTCTTGTTGACCGTTTGCTTCAGGCATTCCCAGCACACAGCGCACGTGATCGTTCTCACACGAGCTCCAGGGGGCAGCAGACTAGGAGTGTTAGGGGTGCACACATCAGAAGTGGCGTTGGACAGAGGGGTTTTCTGACCAGGTTGTGGAGTGATTTTGCTATGACCGCAGACAGGACAGGTACTGCTGCATCAATTGAAAGTGACAGGAGACAACATTTGTCCAGTATGGTTACTAACTATTTTTCATCCCTTATCGATGTTCTCCCTCAACCGTCATTCCCATTTGATTACTGGGCCTCCAAATTAGACACCTGGCCAGAATTGGCAGAATATGCATTGCAGGAGCTTGCTTGCCCGGCAGCAAGTGTCCTATCAGAAAGAGTATTCAGTGCTGCAGGTTCAATATTAACCGAAAAAAGGACTCGTCTGGCTACCCAAAATGTTGACGATCTAACATTCATTAAAATGAACCACAACTGGATTTCGAAATCTTTTGCCCCACCTTGCCCGGCCGACACCTAGCTTTCCTATGAAAAGCTCTTGCCTGTGAATTACTTTTCTAATGTCTAATTTGCTGCAGCTGATTGTACAGCATACGACATGTTTACACCTCCCTAAATGGCAAAACTCCCCACACGGGGCCGTGGTATCGCGACTTGGCGCAAGCACCCGTGAGACTGCTGTTTGTCTGAAGAGGTGGGTGTGCTCGCTTTTGGTTGACGGCATTGCTACTGGGTCCCTCATAGTACAATGTAGTGTCTCTGGCGGTGGTGGTGCGCACCCAACGTCAGACACACCGTTGTAACATGAGGGGCCCTGGGGCGGTCCCGCCGGCCTCAAGAGAGTTCCCCCCTACCCCAGCTCAAAATGTGCTCTACCACGTGCAAAATTATGTCGCACAGCTCCACCAATCTTTAGTCTATTCGCTGACATCATTCAATGTCTGGCACTGACAATACAAATTTGTAGACATCTATGATGCAACTTAAAGTAGTCTGTGTCTGTGTCCTATATTGGCACCATTAAATAGTTACTGCCAAATTACTATGTCAGAAACTCAGCAGATGAGCCCACCCCTGTACCTAAGTATGCCACCTTTTTTTTTGTTTTGGTTGTTTTGCGAGACATTAACATCTATTTATATTTTGGGAGTACTGGGACAGACACTCCTTGCACTACTCCTCCACTCACCACCAAGCTGCCCGTGTATCCATGTAACCGCTGTAAAACTGCCATGAGCCTATTGTTTGTTATGTTAGGCCTTTGATAGCCTGTCTGCGGTCCCTACTTTAAATACTCCTCCACTCACCACCAAGCTGCCTGCCCGTGTATCCATGTAACCGCTGTAAAACTGCCATGAGCCTATTGTTTGTTATGTTAGGCCTTTGAAGCCTGTCTGCGGTCCCTACTTCCACTAGTCCTCCACTGGCCAGACCACTGCTGCCCGTGTACCCCTGGAACCAATTATAAAGTGCCTACAGCCAGCCCATTTTCTTATGTTAGGCCTTTGAAGCCTGTCTGCGGTCCCTACTTTAAATACTCCTCCACTCACCACCAAGCTGCCTGCCCGTGTATCCATGTAACCGCTGTAAAACTGCCATGAGCCTATTGTTTGTTATGTTAGGCCTTTGATAGCCTGTCTGCGGTCCCTACTTTAAATACTCCTCCACTCACCACCAAGCTGCCTGCCCGTGTATCCATGTAACCGCTGTAAAACTGCCATGAGCCTATTGTTTGTTATGTTAGGCCTTTGATAGCCTGTCTGCGGTCCTTACTTTAAATACTCCTCCACTCACCACCTAGCTGCCTGTGTATCCATGTAACCGATGTAAAACTGCCATGACTGCCTACTGTTTGTTATTTTAGGCCTTTGATAGCCTGTCTGCGGCCCCTACTTGCAATACTCCTCCACTGACCACAATGCTGCCTGGAGTGCCTGCCTGTGTATCCATGTAACCAATGTAAAACTGCCATGACTGCCTACTGTTTGTTATTTTAGGCCTTTGATAGCCTGTCTGCGGCCCCTACTTGCAATACTCCTCCACTGACCACAATGCTGCCTGGAGTGCCTGCCTGTGTATCCATGTAACCGATGTAAAACTGCCATGACTGCCTACTGTTTGTTATTTTAGGCCTTTGATAGCCTGTCTGCGGCCCCTACTTGCAATACTCCTCCACTGACCACAATGCTGCCTGGAGTGCCTGCCTGTGTATCCATGTAACCGATGTAAAACTGCCATGACTGCCTACTGTTTGTTATTTTAGGCCTTTGATAGCCTGTCTGCGGCCCCTACTTGCAATACTCCTCCACTGACCACAATGCTGCCTGGAGTGCCTGCCTGTGTATCCATATAACCGATGTAAAACTGCCATGACTGCCTACTGTTTGTTATTTTAGGCCTTTGATAGCCTGTCTGCGGCCCCTACTTGCAATACTCCTCCACTGACCACAATGCTGCCTGGAGTGCCTGCCTGTGTATCCATGTAACCGATGTAAAACTGCAATGAGTGCCTACTGTTTGGTATTTTAGGCCTTTGATAGCCTGTCTGCAGCCCCTACTTGCAATACTCCTCCACTGACCACACCAATGCTGCCCGTGTACCCCTGGAACCTATTTAAAAGTTCATAGAGCCTAGTTATATATTTTATTTACTATTAATAAGGCCATGATGGACTACGCTGTACCACGCTACAAGCTAACCAGTCGACACTTCTTTTGCGAGAAAAGCCATCCCAACCCTCCACCAGCATGTAGAAGACCGCATTGTCCATGCACTCTGGCAATCTGTGAGTACAAAGGTGCACCTGACAACAGACGCATGGACCTGTAGGCATGGCCACGGAAGATTACGTGTCCATTACGGCGCAATGGGTTAATGTGGTGGATGCATGGTCCACAGGGGACAGCCTACTAAGTCTGTCTGCAGTCCCTAATTCAAATTGTCCTCCACTGTCTAAATTGGAGCTTCCACCTTCTGGCTTTCGGCCTATAGTATAAGAAATTAAACTGCATTTGGCCTTCAACTTTGGTTAGGGCCTACTAACGGCTTCTGCCCCTCCCTGGTGTTGCCCTCAACTAAATAAAGCTGAGCTTCAACCTTCTGCTCCAAATTACCATTTTAAAAAATGCAATAGGCTTTTCCGGCCTACTAAAGGTGTCTGTCTGTGTGCCCCTGCCTGGTGTTGTCCTCAACTAAATAAAGCTGAGCTTCAACCTTCTGCTCCAAATTACCATTTTAAAAAATGCAATAGGCTTTTCCGGCCTACTAAAGGTGTCTGTCTGTGTGCCCCTGCCTGGTGTTGCCCTCAACTAAATAAAGCTGAGCTTCAACCTTCCGGCTCTCATTAAGTGGTTTTTAAAAAAAAAAATGGTGGTTAGGGCCTACTAACGGCTTCTGCCCCTCCCTGGTGTTGCCCTCAACTAAATAAAGCTGAGCTTCAACCTTCTGCTCCAAATTACCATTTTAAAAAATGCAATAGGCTTTTCCGGCCTACTAAAGGTGTCTGTCTGTGTGCCCCTGCCTGGTGTTGCCCTCAACTAAATAAAGCTGAGCTTCAACCTTCTGCTCCAAATTACCATTTTAAAAAATGCAATAGGCTTTTCCGGCCTACTAAAGGTGTCTGTCTGTGTGCCCCTGCCTGGTGTTGTCCTCAACTAAATAAAGCTGAGCTTCAACCTTCTGCTCCAAATTACCATTTTAAAAAATGCAATAGGCTTTTCCGGCCTACTAAAGGTGTCTGTCTGTGTGCCCCTGCCTGGTGTTGTCCTCAACTAAATAAAGCTGAGCTTCAACCTTCTGCTCCAAATTACCATTTTAAAAAATGCAATAGGCTTTTCCGGCCTACTAAAGGTGTCTGCCCCTCCCTGGTGTTGTCCTCAACTGAACAAAGCTGAGCTTCCACATTCTGGCTTTCGCCCTATACTATCAGATATTAAACTGCATTTGGCCTACTAGTGTGGTTAGGCCCTTGAAACAGTGTCTGCTGCTCTTGGGTTTGCTACTCCACTGAACAAAGCAATGCCGCCTGTTTAGTCCTGTTACCAATTTTGAACTGCATTTAGCCTACTTTATTCTTTGGCCCTATATCTGTTTCCTCCTCATCCTGCCCATTGCCCAGCCACTGCTAAATGAGTCTGCTGGTACATTGACCTAGACCACTACATTCCCCTTGTACTCTACACAGCCAGAATCTGACCCTGCTGAAAGTAAGGTTCCCCTTCCCGCATGTTATACCACCTTACACAGGGACAAAGAGGAAGGTGCAGATGAAAGTGCAGGTTCCTTCATCAGGTGGGGGGGCATACTCGTTGGCGACGTCACTGGCACAGGGCCCCTCAGAGTACGCAAAAGTGTCGCTGCTGGTGGGAGGCGCCCCCGCCATGCAAACACACCGCCGTACTTTGAGGGGCCCTGTGCCAGTGCCAATGCGAACGAGTGGGCCCCCCCCTGCTTGCTCAGGATCACAGCACTTGCAACGTTTAAATACTTACCTTTCCCTGCAACACCGCCGTGACGTAGTCCGCATTTCCTGGGCCCACGAAAAACTTGAGCCAGCCCTACTCCCCCCACAACTTTCCCCCAATTCCCTATGCCCAACTATTATTATACAGTTAATTAAGATTGGCAAGCTTCAGAAACAAGAATGGATGTTTTTGGCATTAAAATGGGCACTGTAGGTGTTTTCCTGGCCTCCACTCACTGCCGACTATGCTTCCCCATTGACTTGCATTGGGTTTCGTGTTTCGGTCGATCCCCGACTTTTACCGATAATCGGCCGACTGCACTCGACTCGACTCTGGACAAAATCGGGTTTCCCAAAACCCTACTCGATCTTAAAAAAATGAAAGTCGCTCAACCCTAGTCCCTACCTATGGGGGTGATAAAGGGGGGGGGGGGTTATTTATTATTTTTTTATTTTGATCGCTGTGATAGAACCTATCACAGCGATCAAAATGTACCTGTAACGAATCTGCCGGCAGGCAGATTCGGCGGGCGCACTGTGCATGCGCCCGCCATTTTGGAAGATGGCGGCGCCCATGGAGCATACGGATGGACACGGGAGGGACACCGGAGGTCGGTAAGTATGAGGGGGGGGGGAAGGGGGATCGGACAGCGGGGGGGTGGGATTGGACTGCGGGGGGAGCGGACAGGAGGACGGAGGGGAGCGGAGGACAGCAATTACAGGACGGAGGACCGTGGGGACAAGATCGGTGGCGGTGGAGGGGGGCAGATCGCGATCTCCAGCCATGGCTGATGCTATTGCAGCATCAGCCATGGCTGGATTGTAATATTTCACCAATTTTCATTGGTGAAATATTACTATCGCTCTGATTGAAAGTGAAACGTCACTTTCAACAGCCAATCAGAGCGATCGTAGCCACGGGGGGGGGGGGGGGAAATATTACTATCGCTCTGATTGAAAGTGAAACGTCACTTTCAACAGCCAATCAGAGCGATCGTAGCCACGGGGGGGGGGGGGGGGCGAAGCCACCCCCCCTGGGTCAAGTACCACTCCTCCTGTCCCTGCAGGTCGGGTGAAATTACAGTTAACCCTTTCACCCGGCCTGCAGGAGCGCGATCCGACCATGACGCATATGCTGCGTCACAGGTCGGATTGGCACAGGTTTTCATGACGCATACGCTGCGTCAAAGGTCGGGAAGGGGTTAAAGGAAAAAAAAAAAGTCTAACAGTTGGAATCCTGATATATGTATGTTTATGTATGTATGTATATATATAATATACACACACACAAAGTACAGACCAAAAGTTTGGACACACCTTCTCATTTAAAGATTATGACTATGAAAATTGTACATTCACACTGAAGGCATCAAAACTATGAATTGACACATGTGGAATTATATACTTAACAAAGAAGTGTGAAACAACTGAAATTAGGTCTTATATTCTAGGTTCTTCAAAGTAGCCACATTTTGCTTTGATGACTGCTTTGCACACTCTTGGCATTCTCTTGATGAGCTTCAAGAGGTAGTCATGGTCTTCCAACAATCTTGAAGGAGTTCCCAGAGATGCTTAGCACTTGTTGGCCCTTTTGCCTTCACTCTGCGGTCCAGCTCACCCCAAACCATCTCGATTGGGTTCAGGTCTGGTGACTGTGGAGGCCAGGTCATCTGGCGTAGCACCCCATCACTCTTGTTCTTGGTCAAATAGCCCTTACATAGCCTGGAGGTGTGTTTGGGGTTATTGTCCTGTTGAAAAATAAATGATGGTCCAACTAAACGCAAACCGGATGGAATAGCATGCTGCTGCAAGATGCTGTGGTAGCCATGCTGGTTCAGTATGCCTTCAATTTTGAATAAATCACCAACAGTGTCTCCAGCAAAGCACCCCCACACCATCACACCTCCTCCTCCATGCTTCACGGTGGGAACCAGGCATGTAGAGTTCATCCGTTCACCTTTTCTGCGTTGCACAAAGACACGGTGGTTGGAACCAAAGATCTCAAATTTGGACTCATCAGACCAAAGCAGATTTCCACTGGTCTAATGTCCATTCTTTGTGCTCTTTAGCCCAAACAAGTCTCTTCTGCTTGTTGCCTGTCCTTAGCAGTGGTTTCCTAGCAGCTATTTTACCATGAAGGCCTGCTGCACAAAGTCTCCTCTTAACAGTTGTTGTAGAGATGTGTCTGCTTGTAGAACTCTGTGTGGCATTGACCTGGTCTCTAATCTGAGCTGCTGTTAACCTACGATTTCTGAGGCTGGTGACTCGGATAAAGTAAAAATAACTTGGCACTCAACTTGCTTCTGGTGATGATTTTAGAATTTGCTTTTTTATTTCAATGGCAGTCCCAATTTCATAATAAACGTTTCGGTCTGCACTAGACCTTCTTCAGTAAACCGACTGCTCAAAAGGTAAGTATGCGATGTCTCTGGATATAAAGATATAAAGTAGGTCCTGGTTCATGGGAGCACTTATGGACCTTAGAGGTAGGATGGTCGCCCGTATGGGGTTTGAAGGGTAGTGTCGCTTATGGGCCGTGGGCTCCAAATTATCGATATATCGTGGCTAATGCTGTTTGCACACTGTGACCAGTATGCGTCGGGGCTATACATCCACTATGGTGAACAGGAATGGATAATCAGTGTAATCGCTGCACATGTGGGCGGAGGCTGAGTCACATATATTAAGGCAACAGAAATACCACTAGGAAAGGATATAAACGTCTGGTGTAAAGCAGTCTCGTGTGCTTTATGGAGATAAAGGAGGGCGTACCATTAGAGGAAGCGTGCCCATATGTTAGGAATGCTGCGCCTCACAACGCGGTGTCCGCCGCTAGTTGCAACTAGAGCAACTCCTTTATCTCCATAAAGCACTCGAGACTGCTTTACACCAGACGTTTATATCCTTTCCTAGTGGTATTTCTGTTGCCTTAATATATGTGACTCAGCCTCCGCCCACATCACATGTGCAGCGATTACACTGATTATCCATTCCTGTTCACCATAGTGGATGTATAGCCCCGACGCATACTGGTCACAGTGTGCAAACAGCATTAGCCACGATATATCGATAATTTGGAGCCCACGGCCCATAAGCGACACTACCCTTCAAACCCCATACGGGCGACCATCCTACCTCTAAGGTCCATAAGTGCTCCCATGAACCAGGACCTACTTTATATCTTTATATCCAGAGACATCGCATACTTACCTTTTGAGCAGTCGGTTTACTGAAGAAGGTCTAGTGCAGACCGAAACGTTTATTATAAAATTGGGACTGCCATTGAAATAAAAAAGCAAATTCTAAAATCATCACCAGAAGCAAGTTGAGTGCCAAGTTATTTTTACTTTATGTTCACTGGTTTGGGGAACCTATCTTGTGCACCAACACAGTAGTGCCACGATATACTTCACTGGTGACTCGGATAAACTTATCCTCAGAAGTAGAGGTGACTCTTGGTCTTCCTTTCCTGGGGCGGTCCTCATGTGTGCCAGTTTCTTTGTAGCGCTTGATGGTTTTTGCCACTGCACTTGGGGACACTTTCAAAGTTTTTCCAATCTGACTGACCTTCATATCTTAAAGTAATGATGGCCACTCGTTTTTCTTTACTTAGCTGGTTTTTTTCTTGCCATAATACAAATTCTAACTGTCTATTCAGTAGGACTATCAGCTGTGTATCCACCAGACTACTGCACAACACTACTGATGGTCCCAACCCCATTTATAAGGCAAGAAATTCCACTTATTAAACCTGACAGGGCACACCTGTGAAGTGAAAACCATTCGCGGTGACTACCTCTTGAAGCTCATGAAGAGTGTGCAAAGCAGTCATCAAAGCAAAAAGTGGCTACTTTGAAGAACCTAGAATATAAGACACAATTTCAGTTGTTTCACACTTTTTTGTTAAGTATATAATTCCACATGTGCTAATTCATAGTATGCATGCCGTCAGTGTGAATGTACAATTTTCGTAGTCATGAAAATACAGAAAAATCTTTAAATGAGAAGGTGTGTCCAAACTTTTGTATGTGTATATATATATATATGTGTGTGTGTTATATACACACACACACACACACACACACACACACACACACACACACACACACACACAAGCACATATATATATATATATATATATAAGCATATATACACACACACATATATACACACGCACTCACACACACACTCACACACACATACATACATATATATACTCTCTCTCTCTCTCTGTCTCTCTCTCTCTCTCTCTCTCTCGCTCTCTCTCTCCCAAAGGAAGGTTTTATCACCACTCGTTAGTTAATAATGTGATAAGTTCCTTTCCTAAATTCAGCTATCGCTAGGATATCTGTGCTCTATATTGAATAATGCTACACCTAGTGCAGGTACCAACCAAGTATTGAAGCACAGTGCACTCCCGCGGCCTCGTGCTTTCCTGCGGGATGCAACCTGTGCGTTACTCTTCCGTTACTAAATTCAGCGATCGTTAGGATATCTGTGCTCTATATGGAATAATGTTACACCTTGTGCAGGTACCAGCCGAGTATTGCAGCACAGTGCACTCCCGTGGCCTTGTGCTTTCCTGCGGGATGTAACCTGTGCATTATTCTAATATTCCTAAATTCAGCAATCGTTAGATTCTGTGCTCTATATGGAATAATGTTACACCTAGTGCAGGTACGAGCCGAGTATTGCAGCACAGTGCACTCCAGCGGCCTTGTGCTTTCCTGCGGGATGTATCCTCTGCATTATTCTTCCATTACTAAATTCAGCGATCGTTAGATTATCTGTGCTCTATATGGAATAATGTTACACCTTGTGCAGGTACCAGCCGAGTATTGCAGCACAGTGCACTCCCATGGCCTCGTGCTTTCCTGTGGGATGTAACCTGTGCATTATTCTGCCATTTAGTAGGTTTTCATTTCCAGTGCCGGGACAACCTCATGCACTCCTTGCAAAAAATATCTGCAGCGGTTTTGAGAGCCGCACCATGGCAATTTATGCTGCAGATGTCTTTGCAATGTGGATACTGCGGCGACATTTCTGCTGCGACGTACCCTAAAAAGGCCGGTGTTTTCTGCTATCAGCATTTCGTTCCAAGGACTAATTACCCCTGTGTCGTCTCTGCCACATTCCCTGTTGTACGTTTGCTGCCTCTGAGCTTTTTCCATTAAACGGACCCCTGCTCCCATATTTGAAGAGGCTGGCAGACAGATGGCGAGGGCGCAGTCTAAAGGCAGGAGGGGCAGCGTGACGGCACGCGGGGGGACAGGAAGCTGGAAATGAGGCCCAATGCAAGATATGTATTTCAAATGTAAATTCTGCCCAGTGCGCTCAGGGAGGGGGGATTTGTGCTAAAGGTTAGACCCAGCATGGATCCTGCCCTGCGGAGAGAAGGGCTTGAGCCGTGCCGCTTGCACACAACTAATTGGACTCTGGGATCTAATGAAGCCACTCATTGAGGTGTCAGTGCTTGGGAATTGGGGCTGGGGTCACTTCATGTAACTCACATAGCTTCCACACAGGTTGCCTGCTTCCAATTAAAGGTACACAGAAATGCAATTATTTAAAGGGTCTACGTATGCTGTCAATTATCTGTGTGATGCCCATCTAGGACACTCCTTACACCTCATATTCCAGTTTTCTGTGTATAACACATGATATTATAGATTTCCATCTCCTACTTTAGGGTTTAGTGTAATCTGAGGTTATGCTTCGCATTAAGGTTGCCAACCCGTCGCATGCGTGAAAAATTGGGTCATTTGCAGCTTGTCTATGATGGACAGGCTGTGAAAAATGAGGTCATTTAAGGTCTGTCCGTTATGTCGATGTGAAACGTTAGACATAGTTGGACAGGTCCCTAATGATCCCATTTTTCATTGCATGCCCAGTTTTCAACCTCACAGTGGTCACCACATTCATTTAGTCACAAGTAGTTGAATTTAGTGTAGGATTTTGCAAATTAATGATGGAGTTCCAGGATATAACATGGGTGACTATATCTGATTATTAAAACTGCTGGACAGTCCAGAGTTTGGGTATTTATATATATATATATATATATATATACATACATACACACACACACACACACACACACACACACACACACACACACACACACACACACACACACACACACACACACACACACACGTAGAAGTTACAACATTATACACAGACATCTATACACGCTATGCATGGTTGGCATCCATTTCCTTATAAAGAGATTCTGCGACCAGGTCAAAAATGGCCACTTTTTGGCCTTATTTTATCCTTGCTTCTCCCCTGAGTATTCTGTTGTTTTCTCTTTCATGATCCTCCATACGGTTCCAGAGATATAGGCCTTTTTACACAGTACTGATTTTTCTTGTCTTTAAGGGGGCGTGGCTCACAGGGTAATTATGCAGAGCAGCCTAAAGACATGCCCCAGAGGTTCCTGTGAAGCCTAAAGACACGCCCCAGAGGATCCTGTGAGCCACGTACTATCATAAAAATGAATACTAAATGAAAAGGCCTATATCTCAGGAACCGTATGGCGGATTTGAAAAATAATGTAATACTCAGGAATAAAATAAAGGCAAAACTATCTAGTAATGAACTGGGGGACAGATCTACTTTGTGATAAACTAATGTAAAGATGGGGTTGATCCAGGGTTTCATATAACTCAAGCACATTGTTAGGCCGTGGCATCAATGGACTTGTATCCTGAATCTCTGGCTTGACATCTTAAGCCTCAGTTTAAAGACACTATAAATATTAGACTAACATCAGACGATATTATTTATTATTATTAATATTTATTTATATAGCACCATTGATTTCATGGTGCTGTACATGAGGGGGTTACATACAAGTTACAGATATCACTTACAGTAAACAAACTAACAATGACAGACTGATACAGAGGGGCGAGGTCTCTGCCCTTGCGGGCTTACATTCTACAGGATTATGGGGAAGGAGACAGTAGGTTGAGGGTTGCAGGAGCTCCGGTGTTGGTGAGGCGGTAGCTTCGGCAGTGATGAGGAGGCAGTGGGGTCAGTGCAAGCTGTAGGCTTTCCTGAAGAGATGGGTTTTCAGGTTCCGTCTGAAGGATCTGAATGTGGTTGATAGTCGGACGTGTTGGGGCAAAGAATTCCGGAGGTTGGGGGATATTCGGGAGAAATCTTGGAGGCGATTGGATGAGGAGCGAATAAGTTTGGAGGAGAGAAGGAGGTCTTGGGAGGACCAGAGATTACGTGAAGGAAGATATCGGGAGATTAGTTCAGAGATATATGGAGGAGACAGGTTATGGATGGCTTTGTAGGTCAGTATTAGTAATTTGACTGGATACGCTGAGGGAATGGGAGCTAGTGAAGAGATTTGCAGAGGGGGGAAGCAGAGGAGTAGCGAGGAGAGAGATTAATTAGTCGGGCAGCAGAGTTAAGGATAGACTGGAGAGGTGCAAGGGTGTTAGCAGGGAGGCTGCAGAAAAGGATGTTACAGTAGTCAAGGCGGGAGATGATGAGGGCATGCACAAGCATTTTAGTAGATTGACAGTTGAGGAAAGGACGGATTCTGTTGAGCTGGAGGCGACAGGAGGTGGAAAGAGCTTGGATGTGCGGTTTGAAGGACAGGGCAGAGTCGAAGGTTACTCCAAGGCAGCGGACTTCCGGTACGGGGGAAAGCATGATGTCATTGATTGCAATAGATAGGTCCGGTAAAGAAGATCTATGGGATGGGGGAAAGATGATGAGTTCAGATTTGTCCACATTGAGTTTGAGGAAGCGAGAGGAGAAGGAGGATATGGCTGATAGGCACTCTGGAATTCTGGACAGCAGAGCGGTGATATCTGGACCAGAGAGGTAGATCGGAGTGTCATCAGCATAGAGGTGGTACTGGAATCCATGGGACTTTTTATGAGTTGTCCCAAGCCAAGTGTATAGATTGAGAAGAGTAGGGGTCCTAGAACAGAGCCTTGGGGGACTCCCAACAGAGAGAGGGTGGGATGAGGAGGTAGTGTGGGAGTGGGAGACGCTGATTGTGCGGTTGGAAAGGTACATAGGGCGAGGTCTTTGATGCCAAAGGAGGAGAGGATCTGTAGTAGGAGGCAATGGTCAACTGTGTCAAAAGCAGAGGACAGGGCTAGAAGTAGGAGTACGACAGGTTTGACCAACAATATAATTTATATGGGGGTCCCCGACTCTACGAGAAGATGAGCCAGCATGTCCTTTCTCGCACTGACAATCATATTGTTCTCTTGAGATAGACTCCTCTGGTGTTGGCTTATCAGCACCTCTCATGGAGAACACATAAGCACTTGGCTGAGTGAGCGCCACTGAGTATTGGATAGTCGGGCGAGATAGCTACCGGCCAAATGATCGGCTTAACAATATTTCAGGTGACTACTTTCGAACTTCTGTGGGGCATTAGTTTCTGGGAACCAGATACTCATCTTAATGTTGCGTTGTATGCGACCCCAATGTTTTCACAACCTTCTAGAAACTAAATATTACATTATAGCATATGACTAGAAAAGACAATTCTCCATAAACTTTTTATAAAATTAAATTGCATGTGTAAGTGGTTAAAAATTAATTTTTACTTATCAAAAGTACTTTAGAAATCTCTCCCGAGAACTACTTTGTTGTTCCCCGACCAGTAAGGTTTCCTCCTTTACTTGATATATAGACTAGCGGGACTTGAGCGTCACACACGTGACTCTTGTAATGTACCGTGTAGTTGTCCCACAGTAGGGCAGCGGGGTTGAGCGCTGAATGTCGTGCTTTGCCTAAAGTACAGGTTGGTAGTTTCATTATATGGAGTCCTACAACACACGTGTAATATCCTCCATATATTTTGTTATAGCTTACCTGGATTGACGTGGCGGCTCGAGCCATGCCAAGGTATTTGAGCTGTAATGTTCAAGTACGGACAATCGTTTTTCTTGCTAGTGACTCTTTCAGGTAGACTTTTGGGTCTCGGCATCTGCAAGGGCTGAGGGTTGGACTGTGGACCTTCTCAGCTGCCACGTCCTGGGACATTGTCTACCGTCTGGCCCAAAGACGTTGAAAGTTCTCACTTGTGTCTAAATAATATCTGATCTGTTCTAACGGAGATCGAGCTTATTGGAAACAAGATTACTTCTCATAAACGCCGCGCGGTTACGAGAATCCGGAACTAGAGGTTTACTGTCAATTAATTTGGAAAATTAGGTTTAATTATCCGACTTCTGTGGACTTCCCCATATATTTTCCATCTTCGGGTTTTCCCAGCTGAATTTTAATAAATGCTCAACATTCTTTTCAGACTGCATCTCTTACAAACATGTTTGCGTGAGGATAATTTAATGATGGAAAAACCTTTTCAATGGTGTGTTGCCGGTCAATTATCTATTTTCCAGGCTTTGTTGATATGGCCGTTCAGTTTGGTCTCCGTTTACGATGGTTATCTAGTATTCTGTCATGGTTACAGCTTTTTCGTGCTTGCTGTAGATGGTTAGCCCACATTCTGCTAACTCAATAAACTATAGATTTGTTTCCCCTTGTATAGGGTTTGTGGTTTTTGGTTTACTCATTATTTTAATGTCTCTTATTTCTTTTTGTCATAGGCTGATGCCAAGATGGTGTGTGATGTGGTGAGTCGCATGGAAGACACGGAACCTTTTTCTCCTGAGCTGCTTTCAGCCATGATGAGACTGTGGGCAGATTCTGGAATCCAGGAGTGCTTCAACCGATCCAGGGAATATCAGCTTAACGACTCTGCTAAATAGTATGTCCTGAGCTAAACCTTCCTTTTATATAGCATGTGCTTTTTGTGTTGCATTTTGACCTTCTATGTGGAATCTTTCACTCTCAAAGATGAACTTGTAGAAGTCACCAAGATCCCCTGATTCTGACGCTCTTTCCAGTTTTGCTCTGCATCACTCCATTGCAGAGATATTACATTTGTTGCTTTCGGAGCACAATGTGTGAAATCTCTGCCTGCAGACCAACTGCGCATTTTTTTAAATTCTTCTCTGAGGGTGTGCACTTTTACTCCTCCCTCCCAAATGCTGCCAATCACAGCTCCACACTGTTTGAGTTGCTAGATTATTTGCCACGCTGTGATTGGCCATGACTGACAGGGAGAGGTACAAATGTATGCCCCCCATAGAAAACTCTGAAGAAACGACCAATTAGAGATTTCACATACTGCTCTCCAAAATCAACAAATGTGAATATCTCTGCAATGGAGTGACTTAGAGCGAAATGGAAAAAAGCTGCAGAATCAGGGGAGCTGACGGATTTTTACAAGGCATGTAACTCAATTTTTGAGTATGTGACATGCCGCCATGGACCTTCTCCAAAGTGTTGTAGCCTTATTTTGAATAGCCTTGGATTGTAAAGAGACCATACTGGGCATAGGGAGACAGAATGACGCTGCGTAGATCCTGATCGAAATTTACTTTTACACACTTTAGTGTTAAACTTGCAGGATATATAGTGAAAATCAGCCCATCAAATAAGACTTTATTCACACGCAGCGTTTTTGCTGGGTTTTTTTTAATGTAAAGTTTAAGCTGCTTACAAAAAACAGGTTGTGCTTTGTTTTTTTTTGCGGCGTTTTTGTCAGGGTACATTTGTCTATTGTGCATGCTGATAAAGTTTAGCGCATTAAAAAATAATCTGATTCAACTTCATCAAGTTTTGGCACCAAAAATCCAGGAAAACCTGATACCTGTACCATTTGTTTAGCAATCTTTTGCACAACCCATTGCTTTCAATGGGTGAAAAACGCTACAAAAAGCTGAAACAAGTGACATGCTGCATTTTGCAAAAACGCCTATTTTTGACAAAACAGTAAGGAAAAAAAACAAGGTGTGTGCATGAGATTTCTAAAATCTCATAGACTTTGCTGGCACTGTGAAATGCAACTGAAAATTGATTTAAAAAACGCTGTAAAAACGCAACATGTGAACATAGCCTAAAACATCAATTGCACGTAATCTGACCAGTTTCAACTCATTGGCTTTCTCGAGGGTCTAGATCAGAAACCTAAACACATGGCATTTAAATCTTACTATCAATTATATCTGGGTCAAGATTCATTTCATAAGTGTAATAAAAAAATACATGAAAAATATCCTTAAAACCAGGGTCACACTTGCGAGTGTGATGCGAGAAACTCTCGCATCAGTACACGGCACTGCCCCGGCACTCGGACCGGAGCGTCCAGCTACTCTCCGGTCCCGAGTACCGGGTATTGATGCGAGAGACACACGTGAGTTTCTCGCATCACACTCGCAAGTGTGACCCCAGCCTAATAGTAAAAATAGAAAACAAAAAATCCTAACAATATAAAAACTGAAAGAACCCCCAAATATATTAATAAAAGATATAAAAAGGCAGGAAAAAAGGAAGAAAAGAAGTGTGTGTGTTAAAATATATATTTATTTTTATTATGGCGTTTTTGGCTCTCTGGTAGCCATTTAGATATGCACAGGGTTTTTATAGCAAAGCAGAGTAAAGTTTATATTCCTTCATAAACTTTACAGCTCCATGAATGAAAACGGGCTTTCTTCGGCACAAATCCGGTCCTTTCTCTGGTTTGATACAGTCATTAGTCTTTGCCTGATGAAGAGACGTATGTAGTCTCGAAAGCTTGCAATTTGTTACCATCTTTTCAGTTAGCCATTAAAAGGTATCAACCACTAAGGACTCTCAATTCTAAATATTTTCCTTTCTCTGGGTAAGGCAAAGTAAATCAAATGGTAGCACCAACTTGGCAATACAGGCACTTCTCTCTCTCTAGCATAGATGGTCCACCATTAACTGTCTTTCTCCAGCTGCCTGTTATTAGGCCTGTACAATCCAGACTGGAGTATGGGAGCGATCTTTCCCACCCAGGCTCTTTTGGTCGCTCCTAAATCCTGGACCCAAAACCCAGACAAATTAAAAACCATCAGTGTTATACCTGCCATCCCAGACCTTACTTCTTCCTTACTTGTCAGCACCAGGTCCAAGCCTATAAGTTATGGTTTTAGTACAGAACAATCTGAACATCTTTTGGGGTGTAGTGGGGTTTTATTTTGCCTTTTTTTAACATAGTTTTTACTCTGTAATTATTATTTTTTGTCTAATAAAATAACAAAAAGAAGACCTCTCTTTAGGAATCCCCTCCTGTTCCCTAGATAAAACTTCCAGTTTCCCCTCCGGCCTCTATTCACTCATCTTCAGCAAACACATTGAAAGTCAACACTACTGAGATAACAACTGCGACCAATGATTGGCTGCAGCTTAGTCAAACAGTGTCCATTGCATATGTAGACATTACATATCCATTGGACACTTCAGTATACAAAAGTTGTGATTATTTTGTCCTTCATTCCCTTATTCTTCTGGTTCTGGTTACTAGATTACTGGAGATGGGTCCTAATCGAAAAATGTATCCTGCCAGCGCTTCAGGATATTAGGTTGAACTTGATGGACTTCATGCTAAGTTGTTTTCATTAGTCGCTTGGACATTGAATGAAAGCAGCAGCATGGATCCGATCGGTAGATGTTTGGATTCTTGAGGACCTCTTTTGGCTCCAATGAAATTGATTCTTTGTAGAGATGAGCAAATAAATTGTCTTTTGATTGTCCGACCTGCAACAATGTCTCAATGTTGACGTCGCACCAGTTAATTAAAAGCGCAGTCGTGGATGCCGTCGAGTAGAAAGCGTTTGTAGGGTTTTGGTTGAGCAGCCAAGACATACTGACCTGGACCAAGGTCCTGTCAATCGATTGTCATCTCTAGGAGGAGAGGTGGCCGAGCATATAATGCCACTCTTGGAAAAACATGCTTTACCTTTTGCCATAATGTGATCCGGGTCCAAAATAACGTGGCACACAGGGAAGCCATATACTAAGTGCATAAGGAAACGGATTGAGTCGTGGAATACTGTACTCTCAATCATACCTACAGGGTCTGTGTCCAGTTGGTAGAAATTTTTTAAATTCCACTTTTTACGGTGAGAATGGTTTGGTCAATGGAATTGGTTGTGTCCACAAGATCAATCCGACTTACATTTGCGTTACACAGCATTTTTATTAGGGTGTTCTTTTGAATGTAATAATGCCGTGGCTTGGAAATTGGGTGTGTTCAGACCCATTTATATTGGTTGGTAAATTTTTCCCTCCAGTACAAGGAAGTGGTCAGGAAATATGTGATATTGTTAATCTTGGTGAAGATTATGATGCATCGTTGTGTGTGCAACTAAGAATCTTATAGTTTAAAGGTTGAAAGAAGATTCAAGTCCATCAAGTTCAACTTAAAGTCATGTCTCAAACTGTTAGCAGTAGGACCCTTGAAATTGTTCCAGAAAATGCAGTCTTTGTCAATCAATCGCTTCCTATAACCATCAGCTTCTTACACCTCTCAACTGAATTTTGGAGCACTCTTCTTTTGCAAACTGCTCCAGGTTGCTCATATTTTAAGGCGCCTTCTCCCAACATCAATTTTAAGCTCTCAATGGGATTTAAATCAGAGCTCATTGCTGCCATTTCAGAACTCTCCAAGCTCTTTGTTTCCATCCATTTATTGGTGCTTCTTGAAGTATGTTTGGGGTCATTGTCCTGCTGGAAGACTCATGACCTAGGACGCAATCCCAGCTTTCTGACACTGGGCACTACATTGCGACCCAAAATACTTTGGTAATGTTGAGATTTCATGATGCCTAGCACACATTCAAGGCACCCAGTGCCAGAGGCTGCAAAGCCATCCCAAAACATCTTTGAACCTCCACCATGACTGTAGGTACCGTGTTCCTTAGCATCATTATGTTTTCGGTAAACAGTAGAAAGATGTGCTTTACCAAAGAGTTTTATCTCTGTCTCATCTGTCCACAAGACGCTCTCCCAGAAGGATTTTGGCTTACTCACGTACATCATAGAATCTAGTACCCATAGCCTTCGATCTTTTATTTTTTTAGTATTATTTTTTTCTCCATTTCTTTATATTTTGCACCAATGGTAATTCTACTAATGGAGATTCTTTGGTTTTTAACCTGTTGAGAAACTCGTTCCAGTAAATGGACTCTAAGACCACTCAGTATTTTAGATCTAAGCATGAAAATGGGTCATGATTTGCTTTTTAGAGATGTGATATACAAATTTTGCCTTAGAAGAAGGAAAGCTCGAGGTATTCGGATGCTGATCACATTATTTATTGTAATTGCACTGCTAGAGACCCCTGCTGTAATCCGTAGCAGCTGAAGATAAGAGCTCCTCCATCATCCAACCACTCCCCTGAACACCACCCACGACTCTCCGTGAATCATTCCGCTACCTCCTCCTCCTCTCCTCCATTCTCCTGCCCTCTCCTCCTCACGCTCATCTCCAGTACAGGCATGGGTTACTTAGCTAGCAGCCTTCACCAAGAGAAAAAGGGCGGTAGGCCAGGGGCTCACTTTCTCATACTCCCCCTCCTGTGATACAAATAACATGGAGAAAGGCAATGTCTGCCCAGCTGTAATATTTCCATGTTAGAGGCTGCCCCATTGCTCCCAGCCAATCCCTCGGCATCCCAATAAATCCCTGGTTTCCATAGCAACCCGGAGATCTCTTGGTGGCTGTGTTGCCGAGAGAGGCAGATCATATAAAAAAAATGTGAATCTGTGTGCACATATGTTTGCCGTATCGTCCGGTGGGCGCACATAGAAATAATGCAAGTGCTGGGTCTGTCTACTGAAGAGATGAACCACTGCATGCATCTGCCGTCAGTCACAGCGTGCAGGACTGTGTCACACTGTGGGAAAGGAATGAATGGGCAGGGGGTGGGGAGGATGTCTCCTGAGGGCTTTTTATTCTATTAAACTGGATGATAAAAAGGCAAAATAAAATCCGGAAAGTCGCATTGAAAGTTTTATCTGTGTTCTCTGGATGTGTAAAATAAGAAACAAACAGTGGTGTGAACCCCACATATAAGCCGGGCTAATGGAGGGGAGGCTAAGCTACAAAGTCGCCCTCAGCAGCCTTTACAGGCCAGAAACTGCACTGATGAGGCAGGACTGGTATTATCTGCGTAGTTTCCGAGGTTGGAAGTGTGTGTGTTCATATTACCTACAGTGTGTTTGTGCAACATGCTGTGTGTAACATACAGTGTGTGTAGCATAAAGTGTGTGCGATATATTGGTGTGTATACTGATGTGTGTGTATAACATGTAAGATGTAATGTGTGTGTATAACGTGTAAGATGTAATGTGTGTATAACGTGTAAGATGTAATGTGTGTGTATAACGTGTAAGATGTAATGTGTGTATAACGTGTAAGATGTAATGTGTGTGTATAACGTGTAAGATGTAATGTGTGTATAACGTGTAAGATGTAATGTGTGTGTATAACGTGTAAGATGTAATGTGTGTATAACGTGTAAGATGTAATGTGTGTGTATAACGTGTAAGATGTAATGTGTGTATAACGTGTAAGATGTAATGTGTGTGTATAACGTGTAAGATGTAATGTGTGTGTATAACGTGTAAGATGTAATGTGTGTGTATAACGTGTAAGATGTAATGTGTGTGTATAACGTGTAAGATGTAATGTGTGTGTATAACGTGTAAGATGTAATGTGTGTGTATAACGTGTAAGATGTAATGTGTGTGTATAACGTGTAAGATGTAATGTGTGTGTATAACGTGTAAGATGTAATGTGTGTGTATAACGTGTAAGATGTAATGTGTGTGTATAACGTGTAAGATGTAATGTGTGTGTATAACGTGTAAAGGTACCTTCACACGAAGCGACGCTGCAGCGATAGCGACAACGATGCCGATCGCTGCAGCGTCGCTGTTTGATCGCTGGAGAGCTGTCACACAGACCGCTCTCCAGCGACCAACGATGCTGAGGTCCCCGGGTAACCAGGGTAAACATCGGGTTGCTAAGCGCAGGGCCGCGCTTAGTAACCCGATGTTTACCCTGGTTACCAGTGTAAAACATCGCTGGTATCGTTGCTTTTGCTTTCAAACACAACGATACACAGCGATCTGACGACCAAATAAAGTTCTGGACTTTATTCAGCGACCAGCGATATCACAGCAGGATCCTGATCGCTGCTGCGTGTCAAACGAAACGATATCGCTAGCGAGGACGCTGCAACGTCACGGATCGCTAGCGATGTCGTTTCGTGTGAAGGTACCTTAAGATGTAATGTGTGTGTATAACGTGTAAGATGTAATGTGTGTATAACGTGTAAGATGTAATGTGTGTGTATAACGTGTAAGATGTAATGTGTGTGTATAACGTGTAAGATGTAATGTGTGTGTATAACGTGTAAGATGTAATGTGTGTGTATAACGTGTAAGATGTAATGTGTGTGTATAACGTGTAAGATGTAATGTGTGTGTATAACGTGTAAGATGTAATGTGTGTGTATAACGTGTAAGATGTAATGTGTGTGTATAACGTGTAAGATGTAATGTGTGTGTATAACGTGTAAGATGTAATGTGTGTGTATAACGTGTAAGATGTAATGTGTGTGTATAACGTGTAAGATGTAATGTGTGTGTATAACGTGTAAGATGTGATGTGTGTGTATAACATGTAAGATGTAATGTGTGTGTATAACGTGTAAGATGTAATGTGTGTGTATAACGTGTAAGATGTGATGTGTGTGTATAACATATAGCGTGTGTGTGTTATACTGATGTGTGTGCAGCATTCAGTGTGTGTATAGCATGTAACATGTATTTTGTACATACAGTGCCTTGCAAAAGTATTTGGCCCCCTGGAACTTTTCAACCTTTTCCCACATATCATGCTTCAAACATAAAGATACTAAATGTAAATTTTTGGTGAAGAATCAACAACAAGTGGAACACAATTGTGAAGTTGAATGAAATTTATTGGTTATTTTACCTTTTTGTGGAAATTCAAAAACTGAAAAGTGGGGTGGCAATATTATTCGGCCCCTTTAACTTAATACTTTGTTGCTCCACCTTTTGCTGTGATTACAGCTGCAAGTCACTTGGGGTATGACTCTATCAGTTTTGTACATCGAGAGACTGAAATTCTTGCCCATTCTTCCTTGGCAAACCGCTCGAGCTCAGTGAGGTTGATGGAGATCGTTTGTGAACAGCAGTTTTCAGCTCTTTCCACAGATTCTCGATTGGATTGAGGTCTGGACTCTGACTTGGCCATTCTAACACCTGGATATGTTTATTTGTGAACCATTCCATTGTAGATTTTGCTTTATGCTTGGGATCATTGTCTTGTTGGAAGACAAATCTCCGTCCCAGTCTCAGGTCTTTTGCAGACTCCAACAGGTTTTCTTCAAGAATGGTCCTGTATTTGGCTCCATCCATCTTCCCATCAATTTTAACCATCTTCCCTGTCCCTGCTGAAGAAAAGCAGGCCCAAACCATGATGCTGCCACCACGTTTGACAGTGGGGATGGTGTGTTCAGGGTGATGAGCTGTGTTGCCTTTACGCCAAACATATCGTTTGGCATTGTTTCCAAAAAGTTCGTGATTGGTTTCATCTGACCAGAGCACCTTCTTCCACATGTTTGGTGTGTCTCCCAGGTGGCTTGTTGCAAACTTTTAACTACATTTTTTATGGATATCTTTGAGAAATGGCTTTCTTCTTGCCACTCTTCCATAAAGGCCAGATGTCTGCAGTGTACGACTGATTGTTGTCCTATGGACAGACTGTCCCACCTCAGCTGTAGATCTCTGCAGTTCATCCAGAGTGATCATGGGCCTCTTGGCTGCATCTCTGATCAGTCTTCTCCTTGTTTGAGATGAATGTTTAGAGGGACGGCCGGGTCTTGGTAGATTTGCAGTGGTATGATACTCCTTCCGTTTCAATATGATCGCTTGCACAGTGCTCCTTGGGATGTTTAAAGTTTTGGAAATCATTTTGCATCCAAATCTAGCATTAAACTTCTCCACAACAGTATCACGGACCTGCCTGTTGTGTTCCTTGGTCTTCATGATGCTCTCTGTGCTCCAAACAGAACCCTGAGACTATATCACAGAGCAGGTGCATTTATATGGAGCCTTGATTACACACAGGTTGATTATATTTATCATCATTAGGCATTTAGGACAACATTGGATCATTCAGAGATCCACAATGAACTTCTGGAGTGAGTTTGCTGCACTGAAAGTAAAGGGGCCAAATAATATTGCACGCCCCACTTTTCAGTTTCCATTCAACTTCACAATTGTGTTCCACTTGTTGTCGATTCTTCACCAAAAATTTACATTTGGTATCTTTGTCTGAAGCATGATAAGTGTTTGAAGCATGATATGTGGGAAAAGGTTGAAAAGTTCCAGGGGGCGAATACTTTCGCAAGGCACTGTATATATACACTGTGTGAGCACACATATGTAACATACAGTGTGTATAGCATGTAATGTGTATAACATACAGTGTGTGATATACTGGTGTGTGTGTGTATAGCATGTAATGTGTATAACGTACAGTGTGTGTGTGTAATGTAGTGTATGTAGCATCCACATTGTAGCTGCTGTCAGTGCAGACAGGAGTGTGTTAGGAGGGAACAGGTTGGCAGTTGCCCATCGATTGAGTAAATGCTGCTCGTTCATCGGGAGATTGGATCGTTTTTACCAGAGCAGAAATGATTGTTCTTGGAAGCACGCTGTGCTGTGTAAGCTGTGGATGTGCCGCCGGTAACAGGATACTGTACGGGGGCCGAGCGATCTATTCGCGATCCTTCTGTCCCCATCATTCGGAAAACAAGGGCAAAACGACTCCAACATGGGGGATCAGCGTTCATCTAACAGTCTGAAGTCGATTTGTGTGAATGCATCCTAAATGTTTATGTGACGGTGCAATATTTCAGCATTTGGGGCCTCACATTTAATTTTTTTTGTCCATTGCCCCCCTTTGTCTAAACCCAGCCCTGCATATAAGAACATCGCCTTTAGTTGGCGACAGTCTACACCGACAAGTGACTGCCTGAAAACATGTGTGCGCTACATACATCACAGAAGTGTACGCGGGCTACATTCCAGCCTGCGCAGATCTCATACCACAACATTGCTGGGAACGGGGAATACACCTGATGTCCACAGCAACCAATCACATTCCATGTTTCGTTTTTCCAGTGCAGGAAAGAATAAGTAAAGTGAATTCCTATTGGTTGCTGAGGGCACCATGGCTGTCTCTCCCCCAGAGAGGTAGTTTCCATACGTGAGGTTGTGTGGAACATGTCTGCTTTCCGTGAAACATGGTATCTCCAATCTGCAGCTCGTCATCTGATTTACAGGAACTCTTATTAGATAGTCATCTTATCAGAATAAGGGTACCGTCACACAGTACCATTTTGATCGCTACGACGGCACGATCCGTGACGTCGCAGCGATCGTATGATTATCGCTCCAGCGTCGTAGACTGCTGTCACACTGTGCAATCACGGCGCTGGAGCGATGCCGAAGTCCCCGGGTAACCAGGGTAAACATCGGGTAACTAAGCGCAGGGCCGCGCTTAGTAACCCGATGTTTACCGTGGTTACCAGCGTAAACGTAAAAAAAACAAACAGTACATACTCACATTCCGGTGTCTGTCCCCCGGCGTCTCAGCTTCTCTGCACTGTGTAAGCACAGCGGCCGGAAAGCACAGCGGTGACGTCAGACGTCACCGCTGTGCTCGCTTTCCGGCCGGCAGGCGCTCACAGTGCAGAGAAGCTGAGACGCCGGAGGACAGACACCGGAATGTGAGTATGTACTGTTTGTTTTTTTTACGTTTACGCTGGTAACCACGGTAAACATCGGGTTACTAAGCGCGGCCCTGCACTTAGTTACCCGATGTTTACCCTGGTTACAAGCGAACACATCGCTGGATCGCTGTCACACACAACGATCCAGCGATGTCAGCGGGTGATCAAGCGACGAAAGAAAGTTCCATACGATCTGCTACGACGTACGATTCTCAGCAGGATCCCTGATCGCTGCTGCGTGTCAGACACTGCGATATCGTAACGATATCGCTAGAACGTCACGAATCGTACCGTTGTAGCGATCAAAATGGTACTGTGTGACGGTACCCTAACTACAGTCACAATATGTGCGGGGATGGGCTGATGTGTGGCGCCATGGGTCACCGAGGGCTACCCAACACCGCGTGATTGATGTACAATATACTACTGCACATTTACTGCTCCATCCTTGTATTATAACATCACCTACAGATAGGATGGTGGATACAAGCATGATCACCATGGCCACCATATCTCTGAAATGGGGATTCTGAGCTCCCAGAAGAAGTTTGAATGGGAGCAATGGTCACCTCTCGCTCTATTACTGTTACAGCCACAATACGGTCAGGTGGGAAACGTTCTCCTGGCATTCCCCAACCTAGATGAGACGCCGGATAGAGAAGTGCGATCCGTCACTGCACAGTACTCCTTTCCTCCAGAGTCCAGTGGTGGCGGCTTTACAACAACCTGGTGGCGGCCTGGTGGTGTACGGCTGCATGCAGCTCCTGGTGGTGGCGCAGTGTTTGTGCTGATGTTAGTGTCAGAGGAGGTCTGGACTCTGCAGTTATGGAGTCAGTAGAGCGTTGGTGACTTTTCTACCTCCACTCTGTAATGTTACCGGGTCAAGTTGCTGCGGTTCCTTCCACTTCTCGGTAATATCACTCACATGTGATGGGGGAAGAAATGTCTTATCACCCAGGTGGCTCCTATTACAGAACTGCGCTGGTTTCACTAAGCTCTTATGCAGACGGCATGGCGGGGGGCCGGATGTTATATAATGGGGGGCAACAGGGCCGGCAGGCGACAATAGGACTTAATGATAAAGCATGCATCCGATAATTTTTTCCATATAGTGTTTACAGTGACATATGGAATACATAAGCACCAGTGTTAAAGAATATAAATTATACATATTTTTTGGTTATTTTTTTACACATCTTCTGGCTACTTGATTGCATACAATATTGTGAGTATTAAGAAAAGCTGGGGGTCCTCCAGTCTATTTTTTAATCACTGCCCATTTTTTTCTCCGTGTACTTTCATTCCAAGTGTTGTCACTATCTAGCTGACACTTGACAAGTGGGCATTAATGGAAGGATTTTTCCGCCTCTGACCTTGCATTCACATCACGATTAACATTGATGGAGCTGCAGGGGCAGTTCTGAGAGTAGCTACTGTACATGCAATACTGACATTTAACTCTGCATTTGATAAAACCGATGCACATGGTGTGTTGTTCACATGTGAAGTAGAGCATGTATGTGTGCACACTCCTCAGCATTGAAATTGCAACCCCAAGAAGAAAAATTATGAATTTATGAAAATCACACGACATGTAAACTTATGTGCAGACGGCATCTTTTAGACACTGGCACACCCACCGGGTTTTCCCAGGCGAGGAACTCCCTGCACTTATAGCCTTGGCTGCTATTGATGGTAGTCTGAAGAAGGTTCTGCCATGCTGAATCCACTTGGGCAAGTCATCAAGATCCGCTGCTGGCAGCTCCCTTTGGAAAGTCTGGAGATGCTGCAGGTTATTGTAGCACATTAAAGCCACGCAGGCGGCTCACAGTACTGCCAGCAACATATGGCCTGGGGTTCTTGTCTTGAAAAATGGCTCCTGAGACATTTTCACATTCCCTAGTGAAGGCCGCCTCTTGACTTTGCCCATGTAGTCTGCAGACCAAACTCCTGCTGTCTAAGACGAAAGCGGGACTGATCAGTGAAGAGGACAGAACTCCATTCCAGCCTCCATGGCCGCCTTGCTCTGCCCCAAGATCGGTGGCAGGAGGTCAATGTCCACCTGTAGCCGGACGTCTGGCTCGTAGCCCAATGTTGTGCTAAAGCCTGCTGATGGTTGGACACCGTAGACTTGGTGTATGATGTGTACTATCACTTGCAGCACAGTATATATCACTTCGTGCCAATCTAATCTGAGAAAACCATATGGGCATTACCATGTAGAGGCCTCCATGAGGGCATGTCACACTGGTGGCCGGGTGGCATAATGTATGTTAGCTCTTTAAGCTGCAATCCAGGTACACTTACAGCTCCACATAATATTGGCTTTGGTTGTGTAACCAACAGTACGGCCATTTTTCCAAAGTATCCCAGGAGCCGTTTTTCAACACAACTGTGCCAGGCCTCGTGTTTGCTCGTACTACTGTGATACTAAACATGCTGCCATGGCCTGCAGCGTGTCCGGACTTGTTGCCCATCGAGCACATCTGGGACGACATCATTAGTCCGTTATTGCAAAAGGAGCTGCCAGCAGCCGATCTTGATGATTTGCCCAAGTGCATTCAGTGTTGCAGAAACTTCCTTAGACGACCATTAATAACCGAGCCAAGACTCTAATTGTGGGGATTTCTGCATGTGGTGGTGATAAATAAATGCAGAGGTTTTGAAAATTTTGTTTCCCATTTTCCATCATTTACAGATCATTTAGGCCGTCTTGGTCAGGCGGAGACCATCTGAAACCCACCTGAAAAAGCTCCCCATAAATGAACATAGTGCACAGCAATGTCCATCCATCTGGTGATTTCTTAATTCCACAACTTTTCCGTTTTGATCTCACAATTTCAATGGATGTGTCTGTATATGTAATCTCTGGAGCCCTCCTGATTGTGTAGAACGGGAGTCCTCAAATGCCTGTTCTTTCTTGTGAGCGGTTTCTTTTTTTTTGTGGGGGGGGGGGGGGAGCGAGCTTTTTTTTTTTTTGGAATCACCTAAATCCTAAGGGGAAATCGGTGCAGTGTGAATGTGCACCACAATAGTAAGACATTTCTACTAGACATGAGCAAATCGACTTGAGACAAATAGAATTGACTTAGAATTTCATAAATATTTGGACTTAATCTGTCATTTTTACATAGGGCTGCCATATTGTCTAAATTTCTCACCATGCACAAAAACGTAGGCCCAAAGACATTCATCTCCTCCAGATCTGTGTGCCTGCCGCCCGCCCATCTCCTGCTAACAACGCTCCGCCGGAGCCTGTGGAGCGTAATCGTAGCAGCACCACCTGCAGGCCAATATGAGGATTGTTAGTATGGGAGGGGAATTTGGATATTGATGAATCTCAGCCGAGGAAATCCAATCTCTGCTCCGCCAACAATTGTATCCGTGTTGCCGGATGCAGCAGTCATAGCAGAGATTTTATATCCCATCACATGAGGACGTCCCGGGGTGTATTTAATTCATGATGCGGAGTAGAAAGGTGACGCTGCTGATTTAGTCTGGTTTTATATTCCCCTATGACTCATATCCTAACGGAAATGTACTCTTATCATTGCAGCTACCTAGACAGCTTAGATCGGATCGGAGCCGCCGACTACCAACCTACAGAGCAGGACATTCTGCGGACCAGAGTGAAGACCACCGGCATTGTAGAAACCCACTTCACCTTCAAAAACCTTCACTTCAGGTTAGTGGTGTGATGAGAGATTAAGGTTGGGGTGACACCGGACACGTGGCCAAATACCGCTCTATGCAGAATAATGCAGGACATTGGGGTCACATTGTGGCCTGGGGTACCACAACTGCGATAAGCAAGACTCAAAATCTCCAACCGGGTCTGACTTCTGGGACTTGCTTGTCACGGTGCTATAAGGGCAGCAACAGTAACCTGTGATGTGCGGAGTCTTTGGCCACGTGACCGGTCTCACAGCCAAGAGTTGCTATATAGCCTCAGCGTTATATTATCAAAGTAGGAAACTGATCAGGACTGAGATCTGATTTATAATTTGTGCAGTGCAAATCTGATTAATCAAATAATTGGGTTATTTTTTGTATTATTTATATAAAAATCTTGAATTCTTGCATATATCACTGTACCTCCTGCGCCTCACCACAGGTCACAGACTACTTCATCCCCCTCTCTGCATTTTGTCCTTTGCACAGATCACAGCTTACTTCATTGCCCTCTCTGTACTGTGTCCCCTGCACAGGTCACAGCTTACTTCATCCCCCTCAATCCACAGTTTCCCCTGCACAGGTCGCAGCTTACTCCATCACCCTCTCTGCATGATGTCCTTTGCACAGGTCACAGCTTACTTCATCCCCCTCTCTGCATGATGTCCTTTGCACAGGTCACAGCTTACTTCATTGCCCTCTCTGTACTGTGTCCCCTGCACAGGTCGCAGCTTACTTCATCACCCTCTCTGCATGATGTCCTTTGCACAGGTCACAGCTTACTTCATTCCCCTCTCTGCATGCTGTCCTTTGCACAGGTCACAGCTTACTTCATCACCCTCTCTGCATGATATTCTTTGCACAGGTCACAGCTTACTTCATCGCCCTCTCTGTACTGTGTCCCCTGCACAGATCACAGCTTACTTCATCCCCCTCAATGCACAGTTTCCCCTGCACAGGTCGTAGCTTACTTCATTCCCCTCTCTGCATGATTTCCTTTGCACAGGTCATAGCTTACTTCATCCCTCTCTCTGCACGGCGTTCTCTACACAGGTCACAGCTTATTTAGTTCCTCTCTCTGCACGATGTCCCCTGCACAGGTCACAGCTTACTTCATTCCCCTCTCTGCATGATGTCCCCTGCACAGGTCACAGCTTACTTCATCACCCTCTCTGCACGGTGTCCCCTGCACAGGTCACAGCTTACTTCATCACCCTTTCTGCACGGTGTCCCCTGCACAGGTCACAGCTTACTTCATCACCCTCTCTGCATGATGTCTTTTGCACAGGTCACAGCTTACTTAATTCCCCTCTTTGCACGGTGTCCCCTGCACAGGTCACAACTTCATCGCCCTCTCTGCATGATGTCCTTTGCACAGATCACAGCTTCCGTCATCCTCTCTGCATGAGGTCCTTTGCACAGGTCACAGCTTACTTCATCCCCCTCTCTGCATGATGTCCTTTGCACAGGTCACAGCTTACTTCATCCCCCCCTCTGCATGATGTCCTTTGCACAGGTCACAACCTACTTCATCACCCTCTCTGCATGAAGTCCTTTGCACAGGTCACACCTTACTTAATTCCCCTCTTTGCACGGTGTCCCCTGCACAGGTCACAACTTACTTCATCGCCCTCTCTGCAGAGTGTCCCTTGCACAGGTCACAGCCTACTTCATCACCCTCTCTGCATGATGTCCTTTGCACAGGTCACAGCTTACTTCATTCCCCTCTCTGCATGATGTCCTTTGCACAGGTCACAGCTTACTTCATTCCCCTCTCTGCACGGTGTCCCCTGCACAGGTCACAGCCTACTTCATCGCCCTCTCTGCAGAGTGTCCCTTGCACAGGTCACAGCTGACTTCATCACCCTCTCTGCATGATGTCCTTTGCACAGGTCACAGCTGAGTTCATCACCCTCTCTGCATGATGTCCTTTGCACAGGTCACAGCTTACTTCATCCCCCTCTCTGCATGATGTCCTTTGCACAGGTCATAGCGTACTTCATCACCCTCTCTGCATGATGTCCTTTGCACAGGTCACAGCTTACTTCATCCCCCTCTGAGCACAGAGTCCCCTGCACAGGTCGCAGTTTACTTCATCCCTCTCTGAGCACAGTCTCCCCTATACAGGTCAAAGCTTACTTCATCCCCCCTCTCAATACAGTGTATCTTGTACAGGTCACTGCTTACTTCTTCCCCCTCTCTGCATGATGTCTCCTGCACAGGTCACAGATTACTTCATCCCCCTCTGAGCACAGTGTCCCCTGCACAGGTAACAGCTTACTTCATCCCCCCCTCAGCACAGTGTCTCTTGTACAGGTCACAGCTTACTTCTTCCCCCTTTCTGCACGATGTCCCCTGCACAAGTCACAGCTTACTTCATCCCCTCTCTGCACAGTGTCTCCTGCACAGGTCATCGCTTACTTGATTTTGGATGGCATGGTTCTTCTTTTTGTGCCATGGACAAAAGTTGTCAATCAGAAACTCTATACTTTGCTGAGGTCATTTTCACACTTTTGGGAACCCTAAAGCAGCCTACCAGCTCTCTCCCCATGATTACGGCCCAAAACATGATCCCTGCTGACGTCACAGCCTTGTTGGGACATGGTTGCCATCCACTACTCCATCCATCTGGACCATCCAGGGCTGCATGGCACTCATCATTAAAGAAGACTGTTTTAAAATGAGTCTTCATGTATGTCTGGGCCCACTGCAGCCGTGTCTGCTTGTGAGCACTGTTTGGGGGCGGCCAAATAGTAAGCTTATGCACAACTGCAGTCTCTGGAGGATCCTACATCTTGAGGCTCGTGGGACTCCAGAGAAGCCAGCAGCTTCAAATAGCTGTTTGCTGGTTTGTAATGGTATTTTAGCAGCTGCTCTCTTAATACAGTGAAGTTGTCTAGTAGATACCTTCCTTATTATGCCTTTATCTGCACAAACCAGTCTGTACCCTGTATCAGCCAGAAATCTCTTCACAATACGATTATCACACTTAAGTTTTAGTGAAATATTGTAATGTTTTCATGCCTTGTCTATTTGATGCTTTTCGGCAGCAGAGATCCTTATTCTTTCCCATATTGCATGACACCTGTGGCTGCTTAACAATGTGGATCGTTCTTCTTAAGTAGATTTCCTTTATTTGGGCTCACCTAGCAAACTAATAATCATAGGTGTTTGAGATTGATGTCAGTGATGCAAAGACCCCGAGGCACTATACTATCCATGAGGTTAGGGGAAAAACAAAAAAATTACATCTTTATGACACTTAAATCTAATTTGCATAATAATTTGGAACGTGGTATATGTTGATGCTGCCACAGGAGGAAGCCCATGTAACTCATAAGTGACATTATTGGGACATTAGTGCCTAAATGTATCACACCGCTCAGCCATACAAGATAGTAGAAAGAGCAGGATTGATTGTGTTGGAATCCAGTCTCCATTGTTCTTACGGCAGCCATTAACCCTTTACTTTAGCAGGCCCCTGGCTGATGGCAACCCATCAACTCCCTGCAATCATATTCTGTGGCTTAAATGCAGTCTCTAGTTAGGCTTTTGCTATTTAATCTGAGAACAGCATGATGTAGGGACAGAGATCCTGATTCCGGCGATATGTCACTTAATATACTGGCAGCAACAGTTGTGATACAATCAGTTTTCTCTGCTGCAGATCTAGCAGAGCACTAATGCTGAGCCCTGTATAACCCCGCCCATACCACTGGCTGCTTTCTGTGTGCGCTGTGCATAAATCTGCCTATCAGTGCTTGGGGCGTGGCTGGACCAGGAGGCATGAGACATCTAGTCCTGTAATGATAATCTCCTGCTGATAAAGCACTGATTGTATTGAAAGAAAAACGTACAACCTAGTAAGTGACACAGCGCTGTAATCAGGGTCTCTGTCCCTATGTATTTCTGCTCTCAGATTACACAGTAAAAACCTGCTGACAGATTCCCTTTTAATTGCCACTTACAAAGTAGTCATCGGTCACTTTCTTTTATTAATAGCCCTGCTAATAAAAGAAGAAAAAAAAAATCTGTTACGGACTCTGTAACCCCTGAAACCTTTTACCCTCTTTTAAGAAAAAATAATAATTGCAGCATTTGCAGCCTGGAGACTGCGCTTTCTTCCATCAGACACAGTACGAGTGTCATTAGTTGGATGTAATCTTCTTCGCCCCGGACATTAACAGTCTCTAATGTTCTGTTTAAACGTCTTCTAAATAATCTGCGCTTCTGCAGATTGTAGAAAAAAGGAGGCGAGATTAACCCATCGTGGTGAATGATGGAACAAAGCATGATGTGTGATTGTTCTTGACCTTCACTGGTCATAGGCACTGCTGCCCTCTAGTGGCCAAAAGGAATAATCTAATATATAAAGCTGAATGTGTGTGTGTGTGTATGTATGTATGTATGTATGTATGTCCGGGATTGGCATCTGAACCGTAGCAGCTACAGCCACAAAATTTTGCACAGTCACACGTCTGGACCCCGAGAGCGTCATAGGCTATGTTGTGAGGTGAAATTTTAACCCCGCGCTTTCCAATTCACCAAACAATTTTGCCCCTATCTACATAATGGGGAAAAAGTGAAAGGAAAAGTGTTGGAGGCGTCGCAGCTACAGGCACAAAATTTTGCACAGTCACACGTCTGGACCCTGAGAGCGTCAAAGCTATATTGTGAGGTGAAATTTTAACCCCGCGCTTTCCAAGTCACCAAACAATTTTGCCCCTATCTACATAATGGGGAAAAAATGAAAGGAAAAGTGTTGGAGGCAAATTAACAGCTGCCAGATGTGAACAAGGGGGACTTAAAGAATGACAGCGATGGCACCAAAGAGTATATACTGTACAGTTGCTAAGGTGGGGCCCCAACATGGGATAATCACACCACCACGGGGATATGAACACACACACAAAATGCGCCACACACTACCACGTGCTCGAACACATATACCACCCTCAGTGCACATTTCACCACACATACACCAACCTCGCCACATAAAAGTAGAAACACAAAAGTCGCCGCTCAAAACTCGCCACGCGCAAAACTCTCCACATGCAAAACTCGCCACACGTGCAAAACTCGCCACACGCAAAACTTGCACACGCAGAAAAATTGCCACACGCAGAAAAATTGCCACATGCACAAAAGTTGCAACACATGCAAAAGTTGCCTCACACAAAACTTGCACATACTCAAAAGGCACCACACATAAAACTCGCCACGCGCAAAACTCGCCATGCGCAAAACTTGCTGCACACAACTTGCTACACTAACCTGTCACATGCAACTCGACACACAAAAAGTTGCTACACGCATGTCGCCACACAAAACTCATCTCACAAAAGTCCCTACATGCATGTCGCCACACGCAACTCAACACACACAACTTGACACACGAAACTCGCCCTAAAACACACACAAGTCTGGTATCCTTCAAAAATAAAAATCTGATTAATAAGCAGACAAACTACAAGAGCAACAAATGTACCATATAGGAATCCGGCAGCTGTCAGTCACATGACCAGTCTATTATGTGTATGTGTGAGCTAATATATACTGCCAGGGGGTGGGCTTACTGTTGGCTGGGGATTTATCAGGCTGCCATTTTAGCTTACAAATACTGAGGTAAAAATACTGACCAAATAACGTGTGAACGAGGGCTAATACAGGAGGAGATGGCATACAGCTATATACTATATACAGGAGATGACACACAGGTATATACTATTTACAGGGGAGATGACACACAGGTATATACTATATACAGGAGGAGATGACACACAGATATATACTATATACAGGAGAGATGACACACAGGTATATACTATATAGAGGAGGAGATGACATACAGGTACATACTACATACAGGAGGAGATGACATACAGGTATATACTATATACAGGAGGAGATGACACACAGGTATATACTATATACAGGAGCAGATTACCTACAGGTATATAGTATATACAGGAGGAGATGACACAGGTATATGCTATGTATAGGAGGAGATGACATACAGGTATATACTATATACAGGAGATGACACACAGATATATACTATATATAGGTGAGATGACACACAGGTATATACTATATACAGGAGATTACATACAGGTATATCTAATATATAAAGCTGAATGTGTGTATGTATGTATGTGTGTATGTCCGGGATTGGCATCTGTACCGTCGCAGCTACAGCCACAAAATTTTGCACAGTCACACGTCTGGACCCCGAGAGCGTCATAGGCTATGTTGTGAGGTGAAATTTTAACCCCGCGCGTTCCAATTCACCAAACAATTTTGCTCCTATCTACATAATGGGGAAAAAGTGAAGGGAAAAGTGTTGGAGGAAAATTGACAGCTGCCAGATGTGAACAATGAGGACTTAAAGAATGAGAGCGATGGCGACAAAGAGTATATACCGTACAGTTGCTAAGGTGGGGCCCCGACATGGGATACTCACCACACACGGGGATATGAACACAAACACAAAATGCGCCACACACTACCACGTGCTTGAACACATATACCACCCTCAGCACACATTTCACCACACACACACACCAACCTCGCCACATAAAAGTCGAAACACAAAAGTCACCACTCAAAACTCGCTACATGCAAAACTCGCCATATGCAAAACTAGGCTCACGCAAAACTCGCCACACGTGCAAAACTCACCTCATGGAAAACTCACCTCATGCAAAACTTGCACACACAGAAAAATTGCCACATGTACAAAAGTTGCACCACATGCAAAAGTTGCCTCACACAAAACTTGCACATACTCAAAATGCACCACACATAAAACTCGCCACGCGCAAAACTCGCCATGCACAAATCTTGCTGCACACAACTTGCTACACTAACCTGTCACATGCAACTCAACACACAAAATGTTGCTACACGCATGTCGCCACACAAAACTCATCTCACAAAAGTCGCTACATGCATGTCGCCACACGCAACTCAACACACACAACTTGACACATAAAACTCGCCCTAAAACACACACAAGTCTGGTATTGTCCTTCAAAAATAAAAATCTGATTAATAAGCAAACTACAAGAGCAACAAATGTACCATATAGGAAATACGGCAGCTGTCAGTCACATGACCTGTCTATTATGTGTATGTGTGAGCTAATATATACTGCCAGGGGGGAGGGCTTCCTGTTGGCTGGGGATTTATCAGGCTGCCAATAGCAACCAATCACAGCTCAGCTTCTATTTTGCTACAGTTAATTAACCTGAGCTCTGATTGGTTAATATAGGCAACAAAGACATTCTCAGTATAACAAAGCTAATATATGTTGTGAAATGCTTCTATTTGCTTAGTTTTTGCCTTTTAATAATTACATTTCTATCTATTTGTTTTGTGGTTTTTGTGTGCAGAATAAATTTTTGTTAACACATTCTATTTTGCTAACAGCAGTCATTAACCCGGGCGAAGCCGGGTAGTACAGCTAGTATATATATATATATTATGATATATATAAAATATATAGTATATAATTTTTTTTAAAAATTTTCAAGTGAAATGAGATTGATTTACCACTTGTGTCACATGCTCTGCACTGTTGTTTGATTTAAAGCGGACGGATCAAAAACCAGTGTGTGCAGGCAGTTTTAGCTAACCCGGATGAAAATTCAAGTTGTTTTTTTTTTCCCTTATCGGTGTCCTGTTGATCTCCTCTTTAGGCTGTTTGATGTTGGGGGACAGCGATCAGAACGGAAGAAGTGGATCCACTGTTTTGAAGACGTGACAGCGATCATCTTTTGCGTGGCCCTCAGCGGGTACGATCAGGTCCTTCATGAAGACGAGACCACGGTAAGTGTCAGACGTTATCCCCAAGAATATGTTTTCAATAAAAACTTTTACATATTACCAGCTGAAGAATTGATTTAAAGGGGTTGTTCTCTTTTTAATTAAATGTTTCTCCTGGTTGCCGTTTTTGCACGTTGTACTTTCCTTCCCAGGGTGTCTGGCATTGACACAGTCAGCGTGAGACATAATCAGTGAGTTCAGCCGTCCTAGTAATCCAACAAGAACAACCCCTTTAAATACTGCTCTGAAGCCTGAGACAATGGTCTGGATCCTGCATGTGTCAATGATTTGACTTTATGACTTTGTTCACATTTGTGCGTCGAATACGATTTGTTTTTGTGCAGGAGAAATGAAATAATCTTTTCTGTATAGATATAATACTATGCCTCCTATCCATGCACCTGGGGTCTTTAGAAGTACATGTGTGGTGGGCATGTCGCACGTTGGCTGCAAAATGACCACAGAACCACTAATGTGTTACCAATGTCACTAATTTATTACATTTTGGTGAGAAAAAAAAAATCAATTTTCATACAGTTTGAGCCAAAAATCCCGATGTTTTCCCATTCCTGCTGATTTAGGATACCTATGGGTAGTAGGTGATGGGAACTCACCGCTGTACAAACCCTCGCTCCGCCGGTAATACCTCTGCAGCACTCGCTTAATAATTCAATGTAAATGTGATGTAATAATAGTGTCTACAGGATGCAATTTTCCTGCATCTCCTGCAGCTGTCACAGGCTTTTGCGAGTTCTCTAAGGTAAAGGTTTAGCCGGGATTTGCAAAATCGGCCGTGTATCAAATACTTATTTTCCACACCGTGCTCGTTTCCCACCTACAAAGAATGGAGAAGTCTGTAATTTTTATTGTAGGTACACTTCACCTGTGAGAGACGGAATCTAAAGATGAAATCCAGAAAATCACATTGTATGAGTGTTACAGAATTAATTTGCTTTTTTATGACATGAAATAAGTATTTGATACAATAGAAAAACAGAACTTAATATTTGGTACAGAAACCTTTGTTTGCAATTACAGACGTCAGACTTTTCCTGTAGTTCCTGACCAGGTTTGCACACACTGCAGCGGGGATTTTGGCCCACTCCTCCATACAGATCTTCTCCAGCTCTTTCAGGTTTGGGGGCTGTCACTGGGCAACATTGAGTTTCATTGAACCCTTAAAAAATTTCCTTCAGACCAGATTATATTAAATAAAATATATTTTTTATTAAAAATAAATTGCAATCACAAAAAACATCACCAAAACGTATGGAAATTTTTATTATTATTAAAATTGTATAATCTACAACAGATATTTATTTATTAAGAATATAAAACATACAACTATAGATAATATGTATCTCCTCCAATCGAGGTTTACTTAGGGATAGATAAAAAAATATATATATATAAAAATCCCGTATGTGCAAGACAGGGCAAGTCCAAACTGATCAGTATAATAAACATAAAAATATATATAATGCAGCAAATAATAATTTAATAATATAATATGTGATAAAAATCAGTCAAATAAATTTGTGAATATTATGTGTGTATATCCATATATACACACACACACCTATTGTGTGCAGCAAAATAAATCAATTCATAATAAAGTGCAATAGTGCAATAAAAAATAAATTGCATACAAAACAACCAGTGTGTCCACAAAAGTTGTGAGCCAAAAGCAAAAAACAAATAATTATATATTACCCAGTAAAAGCGCTGCCAAATGTGCCAATATATATTATGAATACTGACCAGTTAGGAGTACCACTGCCCTGCACACACCACTCCAACGCCGTTTCGCTCACTGCTTCATCAGGGAGTGATGTGAGTGGGGTAGGAGCACTATTTATATAGCTGTGTAGCAGCTGCAGCTAGATTAATTAGGGGATGTCATGATTACATGGCGCCGAGGTAACGCACGCTGCCGCCACCGCCACTATGTCCGGAACCCGGAAGTGCGTTCCCAAGAGCGTCATATGACGCCGTTGACAACACACATCCCTAGGAACCAACCACAGAGCAGGAGCGGCGCACGCGCACATCGGCGCACAACAACCCCGCAGCCATCATAAACCAGGGCACCAAACAAAGCCGATTTCAGCAGAAATCAATCATTATTTGCACAATATTAAACCATAAGTCATAATAATAAATGTAAAATCTATAAAATGATGTTATAAAATGAATATATAAACATAATTTATAAACAAACAAATAATTAATTACATGCAAAACACGCATAATTATATGCATAATGTGACCACCAAATGTGACCAAAAAATCATTAGGAATATATTGTGGCACACATACATGACCAAAAAATTAATTTTATACATGCAAATTCATCATTTTTTATATTTTTCATTACATTTATATTTTTTTCATTATTATTATATACACTATATTTAGGGTCACACGGAATAAATATAAATACACATATAAAAAATTGTATTTTTTTTTATGCCATCTTACAAGGTGTTTTTTACATTTTTATGTTGGTATGTGATCAGCACGTGTTCCCACTTGCACATGTGTTGGCATGACATTTGGGATGTGTGTATGTGTGGTGTGGTTCTGGGTTTGTATGTATCGGTGTGTATGATTGTGGTGTGACAGTTTGGCAGCTGAGGTACTTTTGGTTGTTTAAATGTGGTGTATGTGGTTTGTATTGGGGGCTTACATGCATTGGGACGGTACATATCATTTGGTTTATCCATTTAATTAAATTGATATTTATTCTACCACCTCCACCTCTCTGTGGTAGTATATGATCCAATCATTATTTATTTATATTTTATTTATTATTTTAAAAAAGAAAAAAATTTAAAAAGCAAAGGAAAAAAAAAAAAAAAAATTTAAGGATTTTTTTTCTCGTGTCTGTGTGTATATGTGTTCAGGCATGTGTGTGCATCTGTGATGTGTTTGTGGTTAAGCAGTATACATGGGCATTTATGTATGTAGTTTTGGTCATGTATGTGTGCCACAATATATTCTAATGATTTTTTGGTCACATTTGGTGGTCACATTATGCATATAATTATGCGTGTTTTGCATGTAATTAATTATTTGTTTGTTTATAAATTATGTTTATATATTCATTTTATAACATCATTTTATAGATTTTACATTTGTTATTATGACTTATGGTTTAATATTGTGCAAATAATGATTGATTTCTGCTGAAATCGGCTTTGTTTGGTGCCCTGGTTTATGATGGCTGCGGGGTTGTTGTGCGCCGATGTGCGCGTGCGCCGCTCCTGCTCTGTGGTTGGTTCCTAGGGATGTGTGTTGTCAACGGCGTCATATGACGCTCTTGGGAACGCACTTCCGGGTTCCGGACATAGTGGCGGTGGCGGCAGCGTGCGTTACCTCGGCGCCATGTAATCATGACATCCCCTAATTAATCTAGCTGCAGCTGCTACACAGCTATATAAATAGTGCTCCTACCCCACTCACATCACTCCCTGATGAAGCAGTGAGCGAAACGGCGTTGGAGTGGTGTGTGCAGGGCAGTGGTACTCCTAACTGGTCAGTATTCATAATATATTTTGGCACATTTGGCAGCGCTTTTACTGGGTAATATATAATTATTTGTTTTTGGCTCACAACTTTTGTGGACACACTGGTTGTTTTGTATGCAATTTATTTTTTATTGCACTATTGCACTTTATTATGAATTGATTTATTTTGCTGCACACAATAGGTGTGTGTGTGTATATATGGATATACACACATAATATTCACAAATTTATTTGACTGATTTTTATCACATATTATATTATTAAATTATTATTTGCTGCATTATATATATTTTTATGTTTATTATACTGATCAGTTTGGACTTGCCCTGTCTTGCACATACGGGATTTATATATATATATATATATATATATATATATATATATATATATATATATATATATGTATATTTTATCTATCCCTAAGTAAACCTCGATTGGAGGAGATACATATTATCTATAGTTGTATGTTTTATATTCTTAATAAATAAATATCTGTTGTAGATTATACAATTTTTTTTTTTTTTTTTTGAAATTCTTTATTTAAGTTTTCAATAAACATAAGAAAAACATGTTATAACAAACATAAGCTCGCGTGTCAGAAATACAGATGGTTTGTTGCTGTATAATAAGTTTATAAGACCATCAAGAGAGACTGTATTATCAATATATACTTGTTAGATAATAATAACAGTTGAGCATACAATAACAGAAAAAATAAACATTTCAGGACCATAGAAACTAGCCCTAGGTATCAATCTGAACTATATAAGAAATTTGTAAGGCTAGGAGGTGTGACCGGAAGGACTAGAATATCGCAAGTAAAGTTGTTATCAAATTGAAGAGGAGGAATGGAGGCAATGTGTAAAAAAAAAATTGTTGCAAACGTGGAGACGGGTCGGTCATCGCGTCCTGACGCTAAAATTTTCGATTTAGATTTCTTATCCCAGAACTAGGAGTGGGGGATGAAAAAGTAACCCAAGGCAGCCAAGAGGCACTAAACTTCTCGTGGGTTCGTGTCTCCCAACTGGATAATTCCTCTAAGCGATAAAGGTCTTGAACTTTAAGGGTCCATTCATTGAACGATGGAGGGGTTGTTTTTCTCCAGTGCATTGAAATCAAATGTTTTGCAGCTGCCAATAGGATGGGTAGTAAGCCGTGTTTCTTTGGGTTAAAGGAGGAGGAAGGGAGGGAAAGCAAAACATCTTGAGGAGCTAGGTCTCGATCCATTAGGCCCATACTATGGAGAGATTTGTTTATGTCTGTCCAGAATTGCTTTAGTTCCAAACAGAACCAGAAAATATGAGCTAATGAACCCACGGATCGAGAGCATCTCCAACACAGTGGGGAATCCACCAGTCCCCAATGAAATAGACTTTCTGGGGTTCGGTACCACCTAGATAGGATTTTAAATGAATTCTCTTGTAGTAGGATACACCTGGAGAACCCGTGAGAGTTGGCAAGTACCTGTTGGGTTTCCCGGGAGGACAATGTCACCCCCAACTCCGTTTCCCAAGAGGAGAGGTATAAAGGCTTAAATTGAGTTGGGCTTTTGAGGAGGTTTGCGTAAAGTTTAGAAACCAATTTGGTGATTGGGGATTTCAACTTCACTAGTAAATCGAGCCAAAGCCAATCTGATGAGTGACTTACCCTGGTTCTAAAATTCGTCAATATGCGGCATATGTGATATTTTTGGAGGAAATTAGTAGGTTGTTTTGTGGCTTTGATTGGCCAATTATCTTTGCAAGGTACTTGATTTGATAGGAATTGAGAAATTGGGGCATCTGGAAGTGATGCCCAGAGTCCATATATGTCCTCATATGTAGGGTCTACCAACCATGGAATTATCCCAATCGGAATACTGTCAAGAAAGTGACAGTGCGGGAGCTGATTTGGTATGAGGGAGCGTCTTATAAATAAAGTATTATGTAGGATCTCATCAAGTTTTTTATGTGGGCAATTAAAAGACGACCAGAGATAAAGATTAACCTCTTCGCCCAACAGGGCAAGTTCTAATTTTGTGTTGAGGTTTTCTGGATTAGGTTTTAGCAGGTTAATCCATCTAGCGAGATGTATAGCTTTATAAGATTATACAATTTTAATAATAAAAATTTCCATACGTTTTGGTGATGTTTTTTGTGATTGCAATTTATTTTTAATAAAAAATATATTTTATTTAATATAATCTGGTCTGAAGGAAATTTTTTAAGGGTTCATTTCTATAGTGTTTTTCCTCAGTTTATAAAAATTATTATCTCTGGTGTTTCTTTCTATATAGGTTGTTGTTAACATTGAGTTTCAGCTCCCTCCAAAGATTTTCTATTGGGTTCAGGTCTGGAGACTGGCTAGGCCTCTCCTGGACCTTGTAATGCTTTTTATGGAGCCCACTTAGTATCCCTGTCTGTATGTTTCAGGTCATTGTCATGCTCGAAGATCCAGCCACGACTCAACTTCAATGCTCTTACTGAAAAAAGGAGGTTGTTGGCCAAAATCTTGTGATACATGACTCCATCCATCCTCCCTTCAATACGGTGTAGTCGTCCTGTCCCCTTTTCACAAAAGTACGATGTTTCCCCCACCATGCTTCACGGTTGGGATGGTGTTCTTGGGGTTGTACTCATCCTTCTTCTTACTCCAAACACAGCAAGTGGTGTTGATACCAAAATGTTCTGTTTTGGTCTCATCTGACCACCTGACCTTCTCCCATGCCTCCTATGGATCATCCAGATGTTCAGGCGAACTTCAAACGGGCCTGGACATGTGATGGTGTGAACAGGGGAACCTTGTGTGACCTGCAGGATTTTAATCTATGATGGCGTAGTGTGTTACTGACGATAATGTTTGAGCCTGTGGTCCCAGCTCTTTCCAGGTCATTGACCTGGTCCTCCCGTGTAGTTCACGAGACGAGAGCTTGCATGGAGCCCCAGACCGAGGAATATTGACAGTCATCTTGTATTCTTACATTTTCTAATAATTGTGCTAACAGTTGTTGCCTTCTCAGCAAGCTGCTTGCCTATTGTCCTGTAGCCCGTCCCAGCCTTGTGCATATCCACAATTTTGTCCCTGGTGTCCTTAGACAGCTCTTTGGTCTTGGCCATGGTGGAGAGGTTGAAATGTGATTGAGGGTGTAGACAGGTGTCTTTCATACAGGTGACGAGATCAAACAGATGCAATTTTACAGGTAGTGAGTGCAGAGTAGGAGACTTCTTAGGCTATGTGCACACGTTGCGGATTAGGCTTAGGAATTTCTGGTGCGGATTCTGTCTCTCCTGGCAGAAAACGCACCTGTGGTTTTTTTGTGCGTTTTTGCTGCGGTTTTCTTGTGGATTTGCTGCGTTTTTTACCCCTGAGGTTTTCTATAATGGAATGGGTACAAAAAAGCTGCAGATTCACAAAAAAGAAGTGACATGCTACTTCTTTTAAACTGCAGCGTTTCCGCAGCGGATTTTCCGCAACGTGTGCACAGCGTTTTTTTCTCATTGATTTACATTGTACTGTAAATCAATTGCGGTTCTGCAGCGTTTCTGCACTGCAAAAAACGCTGCGGATCCACAGAGAATCTGCAACGTGTGCACATACCCTAAAAGAAAACTAACAGGTCTGTGAGAGCCAGAATTGTGGTTGGTTTGTGACTAAATACTTTTTTTTTTATGCAATAAAATGCAAATTAATTTTGTAAAGATCATACTATGTGATTTTCTGGATTTTATTTTTAGATTCTGTCTCACAGGTGAAGTGTACTTACGATAAAAATTACAGACCTCTCCATTCTTTGTAAGTGGGAAATTTGGAAAAATCGGCAGTGTATCAAATACTTATTTCCCCCACTGTACATTGATGACTTTATCCATAGGATAGCTCATCAATATCTGATCGTGGGGGTGCAACAGCCGACACCTGTCAGATCAACTGTTCTCTATTGATCCAAATGTGCAATATCTCACCGTGGCCATAATACAGTGGCTGATTGGTGGGTGGTGCGCTAGGTTTAGCACCCATACCAATTTGATATTGATGACCTTATAAAAGTCCTTGACAAGCCCTTTAAGTAGCTTGCTCCACTTGGTAATATTATCATGGCTACGTAGTCAACCATTTATTATAATCAGATGGCGATGGGGCTCTGGAAAAAGCCAGAGAGGCTCAATGCTTTATTACTGGTGCAGTCATAGGAGCGAGCCCCTGAACCATTACACATTGATCCTAGTGCAATGAAACATTACCAGCTGCCCAATGTATGCATTCCCCATCCTACAAAAGGATATGGCTTCATTCAGAAGTCCATATTTTACATGCATGCTCTACCCTTGTTTTTCCCCGATTGAACATTTCCCTATTACAGTCCATGGAGCTGTTCATGGTGTTATTTTTATAGATGTGATATCTACCAAAAAAAGGGTTAATTTGATCCTAGTGACAGATAAAAATCATACAACCCCAATTTCAAAAAAGTTAAAGTTAAACAAAAGCGAACAAGAATCCAATGATCTGGAAATCTCTTGTAGCCGTATTTTATTCACATTAGAACATAGATCACAGATCAGGTGAACGCTGGACATTTCTCCATTGGTGACCTCCGACCATCTTTGCTTCTGGTAGACTCTGCCTCTCTAACACTCTTTTCATACAATCATGTGACTTAGTCGAGTTTCGACCCTCCAGCTTTTTTTTTCATTAGTACCACTTACTTTTCCAGCCTTTTGTTAACCCTGTCCCAACTTTGAGATGTGTTGCTGCCATCGATTTCTAAATTTGATATTTTTCCATTTCATTTAAAAAAAAAAAAATTTGACTTTAACCTTCTGATCTTTGTTCAGTGTCCTGTTGTGAAACTTCTAAGCCGTCAGCTCTTTCCCAATATTGGCAGCAGGTAGGCAGAATGTGATCCCTTACCGCTGACCATAGAGGGGATTCGGAGTTCTGCTCCGACTGCTGTGAAGATGTATTATAAAATCAAGTAGCTCTACATTTTTGGACATTCACCTTTTAAGAACGAATCTAACCTCACAGAACTAGTAACAGAGGCTGCATTAAAGCCATTATTTTTGTGCCAAATTACCTTTAAATTGTCCTTGGAAAATGGCCGATTACCTAGAAAGAAAAGGCTTTTGTGTTCCCTCGAAAGGCTATGCAAATCTCTTACATTGAACTGTGGATGGTCCCTGCATACTGATCTGCGAGGATTCTGCGGAGGCGCCTGTGATGTGTGACGGAGTAACAGGGGAATTTGGGAGTGAGCGCAGAGAGGTCCAACGCTGCACTCCAGTCCTGGATCTGATTCATGCAGCTTGCCCGTTTCGCCCCATTTTCGGTGCATGGACTGTCCGTGGTCAGGATCGCTCCGCTATGCATTGTCTCACGCCCTGTGAATTTCAGTGTAAGACACTTCATTAGTCGAAGATGCAAATGTGGCAAATTAATTTGCTTGTAGGACTTCCCCAGGTCTGCACACGCTGTACTTTTACTTGTGGAGGATTGATGTTTAAAAAAAAAAAAAAAAAAAAAAGTTGTGACCGAGTTAGAAAGGATCGCGGGTAAATTACTGAGTGTTTTTATTCATCATTTATTGAACACGCACAGGTAAAATCCAGGGATCACTAGTGATGATGAGTGAACGTGGTTGGTGTTATCGGAGCATGCTCGGGTGCTAATCTTCTACGTGCTCGGATAATATGTCTGAGTCCCCGCAGCTGCATGTCTCATGGCTGTTCGACAGCTGCAACACATGCAGGGATTGTCTAACAAACAGGGAATCCCTGCGTGTATTGTGGCTGTTGAGCAGCCACGGGGACTCGAACATATTTTTCAAGTCCGCCATAGACACTCTGTTAGCCCCCGAGCATGCTCAGATAACACCTTATCCAAGCACGTTCACTCATCACTAATCACTATACAGAGGTATGATACAGCAGCTATAGAAGTCTATAGGAGCCTAATGTACCTCCAATAGTTAACAGCTGACATGCGTTGGAAGAGATGTGAGCTCACTGCCTGAGCCCACATCAAAGGGAGGGAGTCCGACATCGGCGTACTATTACGCCCAATGTCGGAAAGCGGTTAAAGAGTCTTTATTGAGTTTTAGGATCGCTGCTTCCAATAGGTGGCGCTAGAGTTCTAGTTCTTTTCCTCTCTGAAAAAACAATTGGCATGTTTAATTTCCCAGAGGAGCATGCATGACTTATGTCTCCTCTCTCTGACCTGCCAGGCTTGGCTTGTCACCCTCCACAAAGGGAAACATTATCCCTTAGATCCCAGTTAGAGGTCTCTCATCCAGCCAAATCAGATTTCATATGTTGTACTGATGAGGGGCAACACTCAGAAACACTGTGCTTGCAAATTGAGATTCTGATTTGGCTTTTA